>NW_009647769.1:2555067-2574110 GCF_000708025.1 Charadrius vociferus | reverse complement strand
TTCAGGCTGACCTTCTGTCCATGCTGGGGTGTTTTCCCACTTTCTGTAAGTTGAATACTTTCTGTATCTGTTGGATACGTCTCAGTGGCCTGGAGAAGGGGGTGGACTGGCACCCACATCAAGTTTGCAGATGGCAAGGAACTTGGTGGGGACATGCACTTCAGAGGTCCCGCCCAGCCTGAGTGCTCCTCTGGCTCTGTAATTCAGTAATACTGTGCTTGTTGTGCAAAATGAGAATTTGTATTTTGCAAGGTAAATCAGTCCTATCCTAATTGGAAGTCCAGATGACCAGGGGATAGGTGAAGCATTACTTCTGAGATCCTCTGGGGAATTCTGGGGTTTGCCTCCCAGTCCAAGTACATCACCAAAACAAATCAGCTCAGGCTTAACCATGGGTCTACATCTTAAAGTTGATAGGAAATGTTAACTCCCAATTTATGCTGCCACAAGCAGAAAGAGGATCACACTTTTTGTCTATCAGCCAGGTTTCATGGACTACATCTGGACCAGATGACCTCCAGAAGTCTCTTCTATCCTCAGCCATTCTGTGATTCCGCGATTGTATTTATTTAGCACCTTCTCACAGAAAGCACTCATGGTGTTGTACAATACTCTGTTACAAAAGCCCAGTGCAAATACCAGTTCCTGAACTGAAAACCAGAGGAACAAACTAAATGGTAGAAGAGACAGAGGTGGGCAGGAGGGTTTGTAAAGGGCTCAGCACTGGCAGATATTTCAATGACAGTGAATTTCTATTACTCACCCTCAGTTCAGATCTGACACCCGAGCAATATAAAAATGCATATCAAAAACCCTATAACTGTACAGTTTTGCAGTAACTTTCAGAGTGAGCTTCAACATGGCTCCATCTGTGCGAGGAAGTTACAGAAGGATGAAAAGTTGGAAGCAGAAAGACCATCATAATTAACCCCTAATTATTGCCACAAATAAATAAATACCACAATAAAAATAAAGAGTGATTTCTATCTAAAAGCATCCTCCAATTCCTTTGGCCATAAAAGTATATTACAATCAGGAAAATAAATATGTAAAGGCAGGAAACCTAATTGGACCCTATGGGGAGCTCCATCTCCTTGAGATGCTCTGACGAGGCACTGCAGAGCCCTTCTGAGCTGAACCCAAGCCCAAGTTTCACAGAAAGCAGGCAAAAAAGTCCAGTCACGTTTGCCTCTAGGAAGAAAAAAACAGTGGCTTTAGGAGTGAACTCTTTGCTGCAGCTAAAACTAAAGGGAATAACTAGCTAAGGAGGGTTATGTGAGGGCAGAAGTTTTGAGCTGAACTGAGAAAAGGAGAGGAAGTTCCTGACATCGTCCACTGTTTTGGAGATATTTGAATTAAACTGGTTTTTTGCCTGGATTTTCCCGTGGTCTATAGGATGGAGGTGGTCCTCTGAGTTGTTCTGGGAGCCTGCGGTTTGTGGTGGGTGGTGGGGGACTCCTCCTCCCTGGCAATACACAGTACCTGAAGCACAGCTGGGCACCTGGGGTTTCATCAGCTGTCCCAGCTGCCCGTAAGGCTGGTGGCAGATGTGGGCAGCAGCCCTGCACATCTGGAGCACTCCAGTGGGACCCTCTCCCCACTGCCCCTCAGAAAAATGTGGGTGGGAAACACCACGCTAAAGTCATGGCCTTGCACCCTCTCTGCTCTGGCATAAAGGAGCATGAAGTTCATGGTGAAACACCTGTAACACTAAATTACTTGTCCCTCTTGTCTAACAGTTTTAGACAACAATTCATTAAATGCGTTTTGTATTGACCAGAGTATAGTTAAAGCTTGTCTTGATGTTTAGTTCTGTCTCTCAAATGCCTTGAACTTTGATACGAGGGGAGTGAATGATGTTAAACTGGTCCCTCAAGGCTTTACTTTGTTCTCTTACAAGCCTTGAGGCAATATCACTGTTTAATATGTTGTATAGGTTTATTTTGATGCATTCCTGTGATCTACACTAAGGCATCTTTTCATCCGAGGAAGAGGTGAACACGTGCTGCCTGAAATGGTTAGTCGCAGTGCTAATATCTCAGAACCAGCAGCAATGGAGACAAGTATAATCAATGATTACTTGGTCCAATTTCTGGGTGTAGTACACCAAGAACAAAAGAAAAAAAAAAAAAAAGGAGGAAAAAAGAGCAGAGTATATTACAATCAGGAAAAAAAATCAGAAGTGTATGAATTCCTCAAGAGGACAGTGATGATCGTTTTAGTTTTACTAGTGTTGCACATGCTTGCTAGCTCTATTTAGAAAGTGGTAGGGGGTTGCCTCATCTCCGTTGCTATTCATATTACCTGAGCATTTCCCACAGAGCAGAGGCGGTTTTGCAATTTTCTTTTACTTTTCATTTTCCCTCCCTGGCCCGCTGGGAAATCACTGCAGAAAGCACACGGCTGCACGGATGCGCGCTCGAGCATGGTGCATGGCAGGCGGCCGAGGCCAGCTCTGCCCTGGGGCTGGGGAGCAGGGACATCCTGGAGCTGGGCACCTGCTGCATCCCACAGGGAGTCTGTGTGCACGGGGATTCACACCCAAGGGTTCTCCCTCCCCCTGTAAGAAGAAGGTACAGTAGTAAGTTAACTTCTGGAGATGGTGGATTTAGCCAAATACAGGTCCCATTTCAAATGGCCACAAGGAGGCTGAGGCTTATCTCTCTCTACAACTACCTGAAAGGAGGTTGCAGTGAGGTGGGGGTCAGTCTCTTCTCCCAAGTAACAAACGATAGGACAAGAGGAAACGGCCTCAAGTTGCACCAGGGGAGGTTTAGATTGGATATTAGGAAAAAGTTCTTCACAGAAAGGGTTGTTAAGCATTGGCACAGGCTGCCCAGGGAAGTGATTGAGTCACCATCTCTGGAGGTATTGAAAAGACAGGTAGATGTGGTGCTTAGGGACATGGTTTAGTGGTGGTTTTGGCAATGTTAGGTTAATGGTTGGACTTGATGGTCTTAAAGGTCCCTTCCAACCTAGACAATTCTATGATTCTCTGATCTGTATCATTGCATTTAGGTATAACATTTAGGTCCAAGGACCTGCATCTTTGCTGCTTTGATTTATCTTCTTTATAATTAAATGTAGATATAAATGGATGTCTGGTTAATTACTCACCTCACATAAGCACTTTTTCCCCCAGACTGTATGACATCTACTGCTGACAGCAAGTTGCCCCCCAACCCCAATCCTGCCAGTGTGGGAGCGAGGAGGAGATTTTGCTTCCGCTCACTTTACAATTAAGGCAGCTGGATTTTCTTGGCTTCTGGCACACTCGGTGTATTCTCTAGGCAAGTAATATTTGGGCCATGCTACCTTTGAGTGGGCAAGTATTACAAAAACTTTCATTCTCCCCTTTGGTAGGAGCTTATTCCAACACAGGGCACCTTGACTTTCAAATAACAAGGTAACTTGCATCATCACCTAATCAGTTGCCTTAGTAACAGATTTCCTAAATTTCCCTGTTGCATTTGCATGTTCATAAGTATGAAAATCAGACGTGGGAGAAGGAAAGGAAACAAAAGAAAATCCAAGGCTTTGTAGGATGCACTCCGTGATGGGAAGGCACCTGTAAGGCTGTTTGCTGATCAGCCTGTGCTTTGTTTACTCACCTTTGTCATGTCTGTGGCCCCCTCAGTGACGCAGCAGCAGCTGGTGTCAGCTGAACTGGGAGGGGGGGCAAGCCTGGAAAATTACTGGCATGCTCCCTGCAAGGTTTGGTGGCACAGAGAGAAATAGATTATGGACAAATCCTTTTATTGGTAACTGCCAAGGGAGAGCTATGGCAGGGCTGGGAGCCCAACAGATGAGTTTACAATTTTAAGAAAGCTTGGGGTAAAAAGCTTGGGTGTGGGGGTGCTGATCAGGTGTCCCTGCCAATGGAAGTGGGACTGGAACTAGATGATCTTTAAGGTTCCTTCCAACTCTAACCATTCTATGATTCAGTGATGCTTGGTTCGGCAATGGTCAGCTCAGCAGAGGTCATTTCCCTGGAATTTGCATCAAGCTTTCCAGATCAGCTCCCTGATCAACTCAGACTCAGGCAGCCCCACTTGCACCATCAGAGAAGGCTCTGGAGGTGGTGCTGCTTGCCATTTTAAGGGCTTTTCTCCAGGCAGATCCACTGCAGCTCAGTAACAAGCCTCTCGAATCTGACACTGAGCCTCAACAAGCAGCTTCAGCCTTTCTTGAACTAACAGCAGATGAGGGACCATGCAGCCTGGACCTGGAAAGGCTGATTTCCTCCTCCTCCCTGGCAAGCTTCACAGTACAAATGTGAGTTGGGACTGACCTGGAGAAAATGGTGAGGGAGAGGGTGAAGGTGCCCAAGGTCAGCACTGGGTACGCACACTTACGAGCATCTTGGACCAGTTGTAATGGCCTGAGAGCAGCAATCCTTGAGGGAAGGACGGGACTTTGTCCATGTGGGCACAAGCCCTGCTTATTCTGTGGGAGGCTGGAGATAGGGTGACAGGCTACTCCTCGCCCTGGATACCTGGAGTTCCAGCCCCTTGGGTCTGGGGAGCCCCTGCACTCCCCTCCCCTCCCCTTCTTGTCCCTAGGCGACATGCGGTGTGGAGGCACTAAAGGAAAATTGGTTCTTAGTACTGTCCTTTCCACAATTTTTGGCCTAATTAGCCTTTGAGGACAGAGCTAAGGGCACCAGTGAGGGTGCTGGACTGTCAGCCAGACTCCCACCTTGCCTAGTGCTGCCAGCACTTAGCTTTGGGGCCTCCCCCATCAAGAGCAGGCAACTCACAATTACCACAGACATATTTCTCATTGCGTAAGCACATTCTGGTTGATAAGGCTGGGAAACAGGCTCCAGTCACACATTATAAAGTCCAGATCAAAGAAGCCATCTTGCTGCACCCGTTCTGTAGCCACCCAGTGCTGCTCGGGATGGGAGCAAAGGCTACAGTGGGAGGTCGGCAACCACAGCAGATACACGGCCGGCGTGATGTGGCTGTTATATCAGGAGTCTTGCTTTTGATTCCCATGTTTAGTCTCGAACCGAGTAACGTGCATGTGAAAATAAAAGCACACCTTGCTAAAAGGTGAATGTTGAATACAATGAATTAAGAAAGCACGGTATGTAGAGAGCACTGTAATTATATCATCAGGGAATATCATGTACACTGTGCAATGCTGTGATTCATGATGTTACAAGCAAATAACAGGAGATTAAAAACGTTCTTGGGTTCTCATCTGTAATGTAGCCCAGTTTAAGGTTATACTTATCAAAATTATCACTGCAAAAACACCGTATTTCAGAGTTTCAGTGGAAAAACACTGTATTTCAGAGCTGAGTCACAGACAGTCACACCGAGTCACAGATGAAGGTCTTGCTGGGAAAGCTGGGTGCTGAGACCATGAGTAAGGTCCTGGGCTATCCCCAGGGACTTCCAGACATTGAAAATACCAGGGAAAATATTACTGGATCTTTTGGGCACAGCCACGGGAGGTGGGATTATCCCCATTTTACAGATTGGTTACTTGAAAAGCAAGTAACCTCAAGGGAAAAACGGCAAGGTACTCCCTGAGCCAGAAGAGCTGTGGGGCACATCCCTGGCCCTGCTCAGTCTAACAGGGCACACTGCCTTTGGTGGCTACCACTACATCCAGCGTGCAGCCCCCTCTCTCACAGCAGTGCTCCTCTTTCACCGCACGCCAGACAGGAGTGAATTTTCTTTATGTGTTGTTAAGAAAGGCTTCAACAAATACTCAGTGCCAAGTGACAGGAATCATCATCCCCAGGAGTTGCTTTGGTAACCCGGGCATGTACACGGGGAAGTCGCCTTACACGAGGGCAGGAGGTGGGAAGCGGAGTCCTGAACCTACTCACCTGTTTCATCTCCCAGTGCTGGAAACTGTAAGAAATCATTTCAGTAATCCAGGCACAAACTTGCCATATAAAAAAAAGACAAAGTGCAAACACAGGGAACCATGACGGTATGGGACAAGATTTCCCTGCATGTTAAGCTGAAGGAGAAGGATGCTATACATGCAGCGATTAATTTCTGAAATAAGGCCAGAAATGGATTTGAGTGTAAACAAAGGGAATATTAGTACCGGAAGTTTAAAGAACTTAATGTTCATATGAATTTTCACAGCTAATTTGAGAGGTAAAAACCCCCCAGCTCTCTGCTTTCGACCATGACAACAAGGCACAATACTGAGAAGGGGAGGCAGGGAGCTGGCATGCAGGTGGACTGCTCATCTGTGTAGCACCTGCAAGAAGTCTCATGAGGAGCAGTGTTGGCAGTAAGGTGAGTACCAAGGAAATCTTTGCAGCAATATGTACAGGAGAGCCAGAGATCCCTGTCTGCGCTGTAGCACTGTCCCTGTGGTCACTGCATGGTGGCAGAGCACTCTGCTGGTGCTCTACCTTCCATGGTGAAAGAGGACCCTGTCTCCATGGTTGCCAACATTCAGACTTAGACATGTGATCAAGAGTTTTCTTACTGCCAGAGATGCTCGCTGGTCACTAATCCCTGTTGGGCCTTTCAGTATAAAGCACCTTTAATAAATCCAAGCCCTTTTACAGATTCAAGGTACTTAGTGGCACCACTGGGACAGCAAAATGATCTCCCTTAGCAGCAAAACTGGCTATGCATCATTGGGTCCCTGCCCCCTTGATCTGAGGTCTACCAGAGTTGATTGAGAAATTCAGTGGGGTTTTGACCAGGTGCTATCACTGCTATTGCCAATGAGTGATGGATATTAAAACGGTGAGGGGGTACACTTCTAGCCTACTTATATCCATGGGTGTCATGTTCATCCAAATATGCCATAGCATTTGTGGAGGTGTTAAATCCATGAGGAAAGATGCTAGCATAACTGGGTGTGTTTGAACTAATCACTGAGACTGTGTCCTTCCAGCCAGCAGCTGCGTGTGAGGTCTGGGGCCAGACAAGCACAGAGGGAGCAAAAGTTCTTTGGTTCCTCCAAGATCTGTAGGGGAAAGTGTGACACTGCTGCTGGCTTCATGAACTAATAGGGACTGGGGATGCTGCTCCAGACAGTACAGCGTGCTGCTGAAGGTACACAGCTGGGAAGCCCTCCTGCCTTTCCCCTTGCTCCCAAACTGACCTACCTGTGGGAACATGCAGGTATCAGAAAATGGAGCTCAGCGAGAGCCCCCAGAGATTGTCCGGGAGAAAGACAGAGCTGTATTCCCACAGGCAGCACCACGACTGACAGCCAAGGCAAGGGTGTCCCAGATACAAAAGTTGTTATGGGCTCTCAACTAAATGCAAAAGCCGTATTTGACTAGTCTTGACCTGAGGACAGCAAAAAGAACAAAACAGTAATAGATTTCCTCGGGCCTGGGTGAAAGCTGTAGCAGAGCTTTACTGACGAAAACCAGGCAAGTTAATGGTGCTACACAAAGGTCAGTAGTGCTGGCTTTTATTTCACCTCCAAATTTTGATTTCAGATACTTCTCAAAGTGTTCTACAGAGCTCTCTGTTGATAAGAAAAGACTCGGGGCCAGACAGTGCTGCCAAGTGAACACTGAAGGACATTGTTATTTGGCTGCCGCTGACCCAAGGCTCTGCTCCAGCTCTCTATTATCTCACCACAACCCGGTGGTGACTCTGAGGAAAATCATCCTCACCAGAAACCTACCAAATAGTACACTGGAAATGTAAAAGTGTTTGTCCTTCATGCTATTAAACAGTTTGGGGGAAATCTCTTTTTGTACACAAGGCAATTAATAGTTGCTACATAAAATGATACAAAAAAGCAAGGGCTTGATTACTAAAGTAACTTACCAAAGCCCGTTGTTGTTTCATATACAATAAAGGAGATTACTGTAAAACAAATGCCAGTTTGGAAGAAAAAACAGAAAGGGATGGCTCCCTCTCGGTCATCCTTTGAGGAATGGTGGGAGTGAATCAGCTATCTGGAGGTACCCCAAGCCTTCACCGTCACCCAGATGCCATTGCTTTTGGGAAGAGACACCACAAACAGCACAGCTCCAAGGCAGTGCACAAATGCTGCTTAGTGCTGGGACAGTGCTCAAGGTGGTGCACAGAGGCTTGTGCGCAGCAGAGACAGCTCTGGCATATTTTTAGAAACCTTTCCTAGCAAAATAAAAATGACCCTTTGAAAGGGAAGACAGGGTTCAGTATCCCTTACATCAGCCATAATGTACACAGCAGTTTTTATTAACATGAGGATCTTACATTGGACAAAAAATCTCACTTCCAGTGTGATTGCAGCAGGACACACACTCCTTTGCAAGACCCCAGTAATTTGAGGTGACATCTGGTGAGTGACCCCTGCCCCGCTCCTGCCAAGCTTCCCACCGGTGCCATCGGCCCATCGAAGAGCCATCTCCATGTACACAGGGAACCTGGAGGCACTGCGGCAGCTGGAGAAGCCCAGAAGCAAGGAGAAACCGAATGCAGTACAGGGAGGGATCAAGGTCACTTGGGGAGGAACAAGTATGGGAAAACAGAGGGATATGGGGATAAGCCAGGGCTGGTTACTGCGCTTGTCTGGCCATACCCTGCCCTGCCCAGCACAGTCTGCCCTGTCTCCTCATTAAATACCACTTCTAACTTCTGGACAAGGGACTCCCTCCAGTGTCCATGGGTACGTGGGGTCTGAGTGCAGCAGATGGAGCAGGAGCAGGGTCAGAGGGACGTGTGCCTGGGATGCCACCATGGGAGAGACTGGAGCCGCACCATCAGGGGCTCGCAGGCCCGGTTGCTGGTCACTGGACAGACTGGGATCCAGGAGCAGCCACTGGGCAGGCTAAGCATCTGAGCCCAGCTGCAGCCCTGTGTGTGTATAATTTCCATTGATGGACTGTCACCCTGCTCAGCCAGGGACAGGAACAGGATGAGGCCGCCGGCGCTGTTTGCGTTTACGTGAGCACTGGCCACATCTGTCTGTGCAGATCAGTGTGTCCAACCGCCTGTACGTGTGTGCGTGGTATACATGCGCTTGCGTGTGTGCCTATGGGGAACTGGACCTGGGGGCTCGGAGCTGCGGCAGTCTCAGGCTGCTCCCTAACAGCATACGCACTCCCCTTCAGTCTTTCATGTAAAGGAGGGGACTTCAGTGTCCCCATGGATGTCACACGTGGCAGCTACGTGTCCTCTAAGCAGCGCCAGGAAGAAAACCACTGAAGATTTCCCCAGCGGAGGGGAATCCTTGGCTGCGTGGCAGGCGGGTGCCTTCTGATGCCTCTCTGGCTTTGTGCAGGGAACACCTGAGGGGGAGGGAGCATCGGTGTCCCCAGCCAGCCCTCCGCCTGCCCTTGCCTCTGCGCAGCAGGGTCCCTCTGAGCAGCTCATTTCTGACAGCCTGCAAAGCCCGTGTTTGGGCATGGAAGCAAGGATTTAGGGAGGTCAGGCCACGGCAAAACTGCTTTTTTACTCCACGCCGCACAGACGCAAACTGGCACTTATGCTGAAAAGGATCTTTCCACTTTCTCCTGACTTTTCAGCATTTTCTTTTTGTTTTTATCACCTAAAATAAAACTCCTGTGGCAGTGGGCAGAAATATCAGTCCTATGCCTTGTAAACCAGGCGTCTGATGCTGTTTGGAGCCACTCCATTCCATGATTAAAGATGGGCTGGTTATTTTATTCATAATGAGCACGTTAGGCTTTTTCTGTGATGTTTGTTCTTCTCCCTCCTTGGTCCCCCACCTTGTCAGGGCATTGACGTGGGTAATGATTTCCTCTCTGCAGGAGCAGAGTTCATAGCTTCATACTAGGAATAAACATGCGATTTAACCAAGGGTGAATTCATGACTGTAATTCATCTTCCGAAACAGGGCAAGTCTTTTGCTTATAGCCAAGCAGATCATGTGGCCACGATTGAAATTTAGGCATCAAAACACTAAGCGTGACACTTGCAGAGTGGGATCCTTATAGAAATAGTGAAAAAGGAGTGGGGCACAAGCTGCCCCCCTCTGGCAGGTCCCTGCCCAGGCCCTGCCTGTGCCATTAGAGCCCTTGCCAGGATGTGCAGCCCTGCACGGCTCTCCTTGTTAAACGTGTGGACTTTATTTTGGTAAGTTTAAAAAGGCGCGGAAATGAGATGCACTCCATTTGGGGGGGAAGCGGAGGATCTGCGGAGGCTGTTGAGTCACTCTGAAGAAAGGAAGCATGAAGATAAAAAGAGAGGATCGTTCAGTCGGCTGCCAGTCGCAGGGGGGTCCTGGGAGCACCTAAGCGGGATTACATCCTTCGTACCTGCAAAAAGGCGAGGTGTGCATGATGCGCAATGGAAAGACTTGAGAAGGAAGGAAATGCCCTGCAGGAAAGGAAATGCAGCTTTATCCTGACTATTCAGCTTATAAAAAATGAAGAGTGAGAGAGTCTGGAGGACACACAGCCAGTCTCGAAAGCTTTCAGAGACATGAGACTATTGCACAGAGCCATCTCATTCCTGCAAAGACGAGCAGTTTAACATTAGAGGTTGAGCATCCCCAGCAGACAAACCTAAGCACACATTTATATTCTCTGTCAGAATACAGCATCTGTTTGGGTGCTTAAATGCTGCTTCGACAGTGTGGGAAGATGGACAATGGATCAAGTCAGCGTCTCTGGAAATCCAGGGTTGGGACTGATCACTCTGTGCTCCTGCACGGATGGCAGAGCTCCTCTCCAAAGAGGCCTCACTCTCCTCTCACACTCAGGTAGGTGCGCAGTGTAAACACAGGCAGTCACAGCTTCAGGAGTCAAATCAAATCTGTGCCTGAAGAAGCTCACGTGAGGAGGCAGTTAATGCACAAAATCAGCCACAAACCGAGAGCTGAATCCTTTCCCTGGAGAGTTACCCAGGGTTACGGACGCAAGTGCTTCTCGATGAGCTGCAGACATGGGGAAGGCTGGTTTATCCAGAGAAATGTGTCCTTCACCCCTTTGCCCTTTGCATGGCAATAGCCTAAATACCCCATCTTCTTTAGGACATCCTCCCGCAGGCAAGAGGCAGCACATGTTGTTTCAGGTTTCAAGTGTCCTATGTCCCAATTGCCTGATGAGTCCGTGTATGTCCACCACCCACCTGGCTGCTGCCACAGACAGGGTACCACCAGCCGGATTCACCCTGCCGTTCCCTCCACCAAGAGCTGCGTTAGTCCTACCCTGAGGAACAGCCAATTTTCATGGCACGTGTAGCGTAATTCACCCTGAGACCTCCATCCCGCCATCAGACCGGACTGAAACAGGCCAGCAGGTTCACAGGATTTTGGGGGAAGGGACAGATGGGACCACTAGACAGCCAGGCAGATGGGCAGCCTCATCACATCAGCCTTGTTTCTTTAGCAAACCAAGCTAAAAATAATAACAGTGGGAGATAGACACTTGAGAAGCTGTGAATAAGGCACAAATGTCATGTGAATCATAGGGCCTAAAAGGATGCCTGGGCTATCTCAGGCAACTGCATTGTGTTATTCCTTTTAGACACCATCCTCAAGGATGGTTTGCTCTTTCACTTCACCTACTCAATGGAAAGCTTGAGTTACCCTTTATTCGCCTGCTCACTGAACACATCTTCCTAACTTCCAGCCTGAATTTGTGTGACTTTCTTGGACAACTTCATCGAAAGAAGAACTTAGACTGCACCCAATGAATTTCAAGTTAAAAGGAAAAGTATGTAGTCAGGAAAAATTATGCCAGATATAGAAGAGCCGAGACTGGTGTTTGGGAAACACAGACTACAAAGGGCCTGTTGGTCTGAATGTGTGTGAATGATGCTCCCTTGTGTTTGTGTAACACCTCTTGGACAATGTGCTCAGGAAGCCAAGGCTGGACTACCACCCATGTTTATGAAGCTTAATCTCATGGACATTGGGTCAAGGGTTTGCACCCTTTCCTTATCCCTGCTACTGATGTTGTGTCTACTGTAACAGTTCGCAAACCCTGTGCTTTGCAGCAAGGTCCTGTTCTGCATGGTGCTGGGGTTAGAAAAAGAGAAAGACCACTTCACTGGTGAAAAATCCTTCGTTGTTGCAAGATGGCTTAAATGAAAAGTGAGGCTGAGGGTGAAATAGCAGCGAGCAGAGAACCAGAAAACATTTTGTATATGCTAGGAAGTACTAGCTTGTGCAATGACTTTTCTCATCAGCCTTCGCTTGGCTCCTTGAGAGGAGAGGCGGTTTTTCATGCATCAGTCACCTCTTCGCCTGAAACCCGCAGCGACAACGGGGCTGATATCTTAGTGCTGCATAACTGTCCTGACATTGCTGCTCAGAGGAGACAGCCTCAAGATTGGACTGCAGGCTGTCAGATAACAGCTATTACTGCATGTCAGATGCAAGCCGCATAGTGAGCGCACAAGCTGCACCAGCCTGTATTTTGGTGTGGATCAAGTAAGGCACCTTTGGGCCACATACAGCAGTAGCTGGACCTTGTATGTTTTCCGCCTTACGCTCTGCAGCAGTTTGTTTTGTAGCAGCCTCCAGAGGAAAGGGTCAGCTTGAAGGATCCTCTCTAGCGGGTGCTGTAAAAACACAAATAAAGTCTGTGCTGTGAAAAGCTCACCAGTTAACGTGTCAGGGCACTACAGATGGATGAAATACCATGAAAAGGAAAAGAAAATGGTGAAGAAATGGTACAGGAACAGGAGCAGAGGGATTAATTTACTCTAATTAAAGCACTTGGACAAATAGATATCTCCAGAGTAGTCCTCACGTTCTTAGGTACAACATGCAACATGTCACATGGAACACTCTCTAGATGGACCTGTTGATACCAGCCAGCTCTAAAAGGAGCTTGGGATGTCAGACATCTGCCTAAATTAGGTGTAACTAATTGCACCTGAGAATTCAAACGTTTTAATTGGGGTGCTTTCAGCCTTGTGGGATGTAGGGTGGATTATTTAAAAAAAAAAAAAAAAAAAGAAAAATTATGAAAAAGGGATTTCATGGTCCGATGACAAATTGCTGGTCCAGTGTTTAGGTATGACAAGTAGGTGCTGTGGTTCCCATGGTGGAGCAGAGCAACCTGAGGAGACTGAAGAGGATGTGCTATGACGGAGAACATGGTGGGGAAAGCCCTGAGGGGGGCCTCTCAAGCCCATGTCCACATCAGCAACACTGGTCTGGACCTGCTACACTGGATACAGTGGATATCCGGCAGTGGATACAAACCCAGATTTGCCCAGAGTCTGAGGTTTCATACAAATTCTCTTCTAGTTAATAAAGTGCCCAGGACTGAAGCAGCAGTCCCTCCCCAAGCCACGATGACTGCTTGTAATCAAGAAAGGCATTGCATGCACTTCCTAGAAACCAGTGGTTCCCATGAGAAATGAAAGACACATTTCTTTGTTTCAGCGTCCCAGTGGGATGTGCATGGGGAGAAGCATCAACGCCAGCAGCAGCAAGTGGGGTGGAGGCAACAGCCGAGCACAGATCCTGGGGAGAAACACAAGAAACCTGTGACCTTTCCCAGACTGACTTTTGTTTGCGTGACAGGATGGAGATGGGGAGAGGCTACGATGACGTGTCAGTTTATTATTACCTGGGTGTGAAGGGCTCTCGGAGAGGCCAACGAGGTGCTTTCCCAGCAAGGGTCTGGGTTTGCCCATGTTTTGTAGCCCATTGGCATTGTTGCCCCTCCCCAGCTGTAAATGCCAAATTATGCAGGCAATATGCAGGGAAAAGGCTGTTTCACCCCAAATCAGGGCATGTTGCATCTGCCTCTGGCACACAAGCTACCAAGTAGGTCTGGGCACCCTCCCTGGACTCCTTGTTTACAGACAGGGCACAGGGTGGTCACCCCCAGCTCTTTTGGCAATGCTTTTGGGGTGGAACAGGTCCAAATACATTTAAAAGGTTACCTTAGGAGGAGAGGACCCATAGCTTACAATTGCATTTATGCCCAAAGTGAAGGGAGCTGATCGGCAAATCCTGCTCAGGGCAGGCGCAAGGAGAGAGGTGGGTCTCATCCGCATCCGCAGGCACCACTAGTGTCCCCCACCAACACCCTGTAGCACCATCTACACCGATCTCCCACAGCTTCGACACGTCTTCCTCCATGAGCAGGTGGGCTGGGACAGACCTGCACATCCATTGCTTTGCTGCAGACTCATGTCTGGGGAACCCAGAAACCCTTCATCTGGGATCTTCCTCTAATTAAGGCATTGTCCAGTTGAGGGATGGGAATGTGACTGAGATGCTGTAGAGTTTAGTAAGGCAAGGGGAAGAAACAGTCTCCATATTAGCGAGATTCTGTTCTGCTGTGAACAGAAAAATGAAAATACCCTCTGAAGGCCTTTCTTTGGTCAAAATGCTGTGACTCCAAAAATAATTAGCCATTGCAAGTTCCTAAGTTTCTCCTTTTCTTTTTTTTTTTAATAAGAAATACAGTTGATTCACTTAGATGTAAATTGAATTTACAGAGGTGCAGGAGAAAGCTTTTTCTTAATGATTCCTGCATATTTTTTGTTTCATTGTGGGGATGTCTTCTGCTTCAGCAGTAGCTATCAAAGGACATAAAGCCATGGAAACAGCAGCGTGGTGCTTTGACAGTTCTGTAACTCTAGTTAACCTCGGATGAGAAGGACACTACTGCTGAAATACAGTAACAAACTACTGGGCAACATGATCTCCTCTTTCTCAGGTGATCAAATGAATTACTCATCTTTCTAGACTGAACCTAAACTGACAGCAACCTTTTCATTTAAAGCAAATTAAGGATCTCAGACTAACATGAATGATGATTTTTTTGAAGTTTTTTTCCCCCTTAATTAAATGAAAATGGGTTTTATAATTTAGACATTCCTACACGCTGTTGAATGAATGCAAATTTTTTCAGTGATTATTCATGCAGCACAGTGGCAGGCTGAAACCGGCAGTGTTAATTCCCCAGTGACTCCTTCTGATTGTATAGGGTGCATACAGAGAGTTACAGTAGCTCCTGGAGACCCACCGCGGAGGGCCTTTATGTGCCAAGTCATGTATAGAGTAATTAGAAATGGCAGCGTGTGCTCCAGAGTTTCCACTCTAAAGCAGAGGCTTAACGTGATGGAGAGGCTGGGAGTGACAAGCGGATGCCCTCCTTCCCCCATTGCACGACCCTGCACACTGTGCACCTGGTGACATTCGACAAAGCAAAGCCTGGACCATCATGCAGCTCCTTTCCCGGGTCTCCACTGTGGCTATGTCTATCCCTCTTTAGCAGGGGGATGAGGCAGGGTAGAGGCAGGAGAAAGGTGGAAGAGATGGATAAAGAGGTGAGACACGACATTTTGAAGGTGGCAGCTCTTCTCAATGCAGCTGTGAGAGCCTGGGGAGCCTCCCATCGCTGGGGTGACTGGGGCACAAGGGCTGGTCACACTGCAGGGCACAGCTGCCCGGAAGGTCAGTCATGAGCAGAGTGCACCTCGCACCATTGATATCGAGTGGGTTTTGTAGAAGACGTGAGGCTGGGAGGACAGTGCAGGTCCTGGCACTACTGGTTTCCTCTGCCGGAGACCTGCATGGTGAGCCACCACTGACTACACCAATGCTGGTCACCCGAGCAGGATCGGGTGTTGAATGTCCTCAGATGCAGATTTTCCCCAGTGCCAGGAAAAGAGATATGAGCTTCCTTTATGGGCAGTGGGAGATGAGGGCCAGTACAGGTGGATCTCCCCTCACACCTGCAAGTCTGGCTCTGTCCCCGGAGCCTTGGCTCCCTGTTGTCCTTCCTTTAGCATGTCCTACCGCCTGCAGGACTCCCCACCTCTCATGGTGGGCATGGCCACCTCTCAGGTAGCCCTGTGGTGTCACCCAGCTGGCAGCAGGCTCTGCTCTGCTCCAGCACACCAACCATGCCGCCCCAGCTTTTCACATCCCAGTGCTCCCAATTCTGCCCCCAGCACAGACACCCAGCTTTGCCTTCGCTTATGGCTTTGGAGCATCCATCCAAGGCAGAAGAGCACACACACACAGAGGTCGTGTATGTTGTGGGTGAAAGGAGTCCATCACCACGGGCAGCAAGGATCCCACAGCCTCACCTCCTTTCCTGAAGAGAAGGATGTGATTCATTAAGAAAACAATCCTGGTGAGATTGCCCAGACAACCAAAATCAAAGTCTCACGTGACCACCTGGTCCAAGCTACCTGTGGGACATTGTACCTGTCATTTCTTTAATTTTCTATGAAAGATACTGTTCCCTGCCCCATGCACAAAGGCAAACTCATGCAGCCAGGAGGAGGAACTCTCTACAGCTGTCATGTGAGCACAGAAATCCCCAGCAAAGGGATCAGGATGAGGAGAAACACAAAGATGTGCAGAAAAAATGTATAAATGCCTTCCTCAAAGGCAGCTCCCCCATGAATGATGGTGAGAAGTGGGGAAAATACGTGAAGAACAGCAGAAATGGGGGCATGTACAAGCGACCCATCTTCTTGGCAACTTCTGCCAAAGGAGAGGTTGGGGGACTTCCTGAGCAGGAGACTGTATCTGCAATATCATGCTTAATAATCACAGTCAGAGGTAATTTGTTCAATCTGGCTTGAATACCTGTATGGTTTCCACCTTCACAATTAACACAGCAATCAGTTCCATCATTTTATAGGTACTCTGTGAAAAAGTACTGTCTTTTGTTTGTGCCACACCTGCTGATGGCTGGAGTGCTTCTAGTTCCTACAGTGTGAGAAATAGTGAAGAACCTCTACTTCTTTCACCTTCTCTATGGCATCCCAAATTCAATGGACCCCAATGGGATATGTAGGTCTCTATAAACCCTAGGCTGACTCTGTCCCAAGGTGGAGACTCCTGGTCCACTTCGCTTATTTTAGCCAGGAAACCATTTTATACTCATGATTGTCCTTCTCTGAACGTTTTCTAGCTCTGGGATGAGGGGAACAGGACTGCATCCTGCATTCACAGTTACACTACTCATTGCTTAGTAACATAATGACATTTTCTGCCCTATTCTTGGTTAATTTCCTAGCAATTACCTTACAAAATCTTCAGGCCCTTTTGCAATAGCACCGCCGTACCTCTTGGCTAACAGTTTCAAACTGCATTGCCTAACATTAAACATCTCAGTCCACAGGAAACTGTGACATGACTTTTCAGTGCTTCCCACAATTCCCATTGAAGTTGTTTTACCCAAATTTCCCCTGAAGTGCAATCAGATGAAGATACATACATGCCTCTAGGGAATTAACCTACATATTTCTAGTGAGCTAACAACCATCTGTCTCTATCTGAGATATGCACACTCCAGAACATGCCTGACTAAGCCCGGGGTTGCCCATGTCTCCCCTGTGATGGTCCTGAACACAGGGTATCACCGCACTGGGGATGGAGCACTATTGTACCCCACAGACACCTGTTGGCTTCAATAAATGTCAGCCAGACTTTAAAAGGAGACCAATCCACTAGAAATTAGTAATTAAATTAAATAAATGTATTTATATATTTATTTATTAAGAAAATGAATGACATCTAAGCAAATGCATCATGAGTTGGAATTAGGCTTAATTGCAGTGTTAGCCTTGGTGACTGATGTCTGACTTATCCTAGCACATTGCAGAGCCAGATCGAGCTTGCTGTGTCCACATCCATGCCTGTATTTCCTCATGTGCTCTGCTAGGTGATCAGAAGAGATAAATCCATGTTTTTCTGGGCTTCAGCAGCTGAGCATCTCTGGTTCTTCCCCATCCAACAGCAGGAAAACACTTTTGCCTTCCTGGGTAGAGGACGCTCTGGAAGGCTCTCAGTGGTCTCTGGTGAAATATTTCAGTCTCTCAGTACTGGAAATCTTGGACCTTCCCAGTCTGAGGTCAATGTCCTGTCTCTGAGAAGGGCTGTCAGGGACTTCAGAGGAAGAAACACGAAATGGCATCAGACCATTGTGGAAACGGCTAACAGAAAAGGCTCATATTTGGAGCACAAACACGCCTCTTACTGAGGATCCTCAACCTTTCCAGAACTCACAGAGGTTTTCTTTTTTTTTTTGTAATCTTCGCTAATAAAACCGGGTATTCCCATTTTCCATAAACATATCCAGTTCTCTTTTGATTCATACTAAACTCTTGGCCACAGTGATATATTCAAGTTCCTAGAATAATGCAGCACAAATGTTGAAATTTGCTTTAGGGTAGAATTTTGTAGCAGGGACCTACCTCATACAAACATTCACAAAAAGCCTACGCAAAATGACGTCTAGCTCTTACACAGCACTTTTCTATAGACCTCAAAACTATTTGCAAAAAGTGTCTACATCATTTCACTTTTCTTTAAAACTGAAATGACTCATTTTTATCAATAAATCAGGAACTTAATGATGTCAGACTTCTGGTTTTACTCCAGGATCTACCAAACAGTCTACAGAGTCTTCCACAAAGTGGATGAAATTATGGACAGTGTGACCATATGTAGATCTCCTAATAGATGTAGATCTCCTGGCCGTGTTTGTACCGTGCAGCTGTACAATGAGGGGAGGCTGGAGAACTGGGCTTGTTGAGCCTGGAAAAGACTCATTTTTTTCCTCTGGTTCCATGATTTTGAGTACTGAAGACCCTAGAAATTGTGCCAGTTCAGAAGTAGGTAATAAATCCCTGGATATGCTCTGTTTACCAGTTGGTCCAACATTTGAGAAACCTTTGGGATGAAAGTCACAACACAGAAGTTAAGATAGCTATCAAGAGCTTTTGAAGTCAGCTGTAATGTGAGTTTTGCAATTTTCCCAGCGCCTCCCTGTTAAAGATAATAACTTCCATGCTGAACTGAGGGGCACTCAAAATACTTCATAATTTAGGCAAGATGCCTGATGCCATATTTAACACATCAGTTTAAAGGGAGCTTGAGCCCAATCTGTCTTTTATATAACCCATTGTACTAAATCCTGAAAGGTGGAATAAGGCTACTAGAATCAGCTGATACTAAGTGAAAATGTGAGTAATGCTTGAATGTTTCAGAAAATATATTTTTTTCTCTGTAGTTAGCAATGTATGAGTCACTCAGGCTCCCTAGCTACAGCACTGCATGAATGACTCAAAACTCCACCGAGAACAGAGGCACAAGCAGTTCTCTCTTTGTGCCAGATTTGCTCCTTTTAAATCACCCTTGCTGTATCTCACCCA
>NW_009647769.1:2514620-2555052 GCF_000708025.1 Charadrius vociferus | reverse complement strand
CTTCCTTCCACTGTCCCCATGCAAGCCCAGATAAAACATCGCACACAAGGATGGTCATTGCTTATTGTGATTGAAAAAAGCACAGGATATGATGCATTAAAGTGAACTCAGTTAACCATTTTTAAGATGTGAAAATGTACATAAACTAGTTGCTTTGCTGAGCTCCTCTGAAGTTCTTGGAAGAGCGAGGACACTGCACTTTTAATCATGTTGGACTCAAATGTCCTCTATGGAATTTTCCTTTGCAGCAAAGCTCAGAGTCTGGGGTCTTGGAAATTTTAGTCAATCATTTCTTTGGGAGCAAGTTTTGAAGTCAGTTCATTGTGGACCTTGAAACACCTCTGTCCCTGAAGACCTGTATGGTTTTACAAACTAGTAATCCCTGCTTAATTTAAATGGGATAAATTGCTGCTGAGAGGATCCATTTTAATTTGTACTAGGTAACTCCATCAGAACAACACACACATCCCCATCTTCAGTGATGGCTGGCCACATGCCTGAACCCAGGTTCCCTCTGCAGAGCTCTGAGCAGCTCTTCGGAGTCACAGGCAAATCTGTCTTTGGTGTCACATTCCCACTGCCTCATCACATGAGTCATTTTCCAGGGACTGAAAGACGGAAAGGGAGAAATCATGCTGCTCGGTATATTAGTTCTGACTTGAAAAAAATATGCTGCATAATCTGGCTATTGCCTAACCCCATTACCTCACCCCTAGGCTCATCACCAGCCTCTCGTTCTCTGGATCGCAGCTCTGTTGCAATGACCATTGGGGTTTTTTTGTGATGTGACAGTGATGATTTCCTCTTCTCAAAATCCTTCTGTCATAAGACCAGTCTGACCCTCTTGTCACATAATGAAAAAAAAAGTGTACACGGTCATTTGTTAGAGCAGATCTCAGTAAGGTGAGCCACTGGTTTCAGTTCTGCCTTTTGTTTCCTATTTAGGAGAAAGTTACCAAGTTCAGAAGGAATTACTGTGATTTGTTTCCCTAAGCCATTCTTCCCATTACACAATTTTAATTCAGCTTCTTCAGAAGTTATTTGAGTTTAATTCTCTTTGATTCTGCTAATCTTCAGTAGAGCAGATACCACGTGGTCCCTCCCACCAAAAGCTGCTTCATATTTCACCAGTGTCTGAGGAGCTTGTGCTGTCATTGAAAAAGAAAGGTTCCAGTCCTCAGGGCTGTAGGTGCAGCCTTCTGGGTACAACATCTTTTTACAGACAGAAGCAACAGCTGTCCAAGAGTCATGAACTCAATGTTGTTAACACAAAGTCTGTTTGCTAGAATTTCTATTTCAGACTTAACCATTTCACAGCTGGCCCCCTTAACCATCCAGAGCCAACAAAATGATCCAAGAGTGGGGAACTTTGCTAATTAGGCAGAAGTCTTCACTGCCAGACAAACTTAGTTTCAAACTTCAGCTTGTCTAAAGCCTCTTCTGTTGCCACCACAAAACACAGTCATTCTTTCTTTTACCCTGGGGCTTCTGAAAACAGTTTTTGATCACAAGACTCAAATTATGGCCAAAGACTGTCGACTTAGGTGTTTAGACACCTAATTCAGGAGTCCAAGAGTCCAAGTTATGCTATAGTCAAGTGAGAAAGCAGATGTCCAGAGGAAGCATGTGAAGAGCAGGAGAGGAAGTTGAACTTGTTCAACCTGAAGAAGAGAAAGGTTGGAAGATCTCAACTGCTGACCCCAGCTACGTAATGGTATGATGCAGAGAAAATAGAGACAAACTCTTCTCATAGGTGTACAGCAATCAGATGAGAGGCAACAGACAGAAACTGCAAAAACAAAAATTCCAATCAGATTTTAGGAAACGTTTTTTCACCATGAGGAGGGTAAAATATTGGAGCAGGTATTGGAGAGGTGGTGGCATCTCCATTTTTGGAGATATTCAAAACTCCGCCAGAAAAAGCTCTGAACAACATTCTGTAACTGGATGTTCTTTGAGTGGGGGATTGAACAAGAGGACCTCCACACACCCTTTCCAACCCCAGTTTTCCTATGGCTCAACAGTTCTGTGGGTTTGCAGGACATCTCAGATATTGATCAAGAGTCAAAGCCACCCTGTCAAGTTGTCTTTCACTGTGTAGTTTAAGAAACTTGACACCGATAATTTCCACACCACTAATAATGAGTTCTTCTCTATTCTGACTAGTTTATTGAAGTTTAGTTTTGTTTGAGGTGGGGACCTATTTATTGTATAATAAAAGTACTTTAGCAATAATGCTACCTGAAATCTTTTGGACATTGTCTAAAAATACTCATTTCTTTATTTCTTTTTAGCTTCACTTAGTGTGTCTCATTTTTTCTTAGCTCATCATTTTACCAGCTGAATTATTTCTGTATATAATCTCTTCCATTCATAAACTTCTTGCCTGTTGGCAGCACAGATATTTGGCATTGAAAATTGACAGAATATCAGTATATGTGGCCTTTTAACGTGATTAATTAGTGTTTGGAAAGAACTTTCTAATCTGTCAAGGAAAAACTGCAAGGCTGTGAGGGTTAGGAGAGAGGTCTTTTCCCTTACTTTTTGCTTGATTTGTTTTATAAACAGTGACGCAAGCAAATACATCAGGACCCAAATTGGAAAGTCACTTCTTACTATGTTGGATTAAAGGAATAGATCAGTGGAAGGATTTTGCTTGCTTTTTGAAAGACATGACAGCTCTGGCTTGCTCTGTACATTTGCAGGCGGCTTAGTTCTCTGTCAGCCTGTATTTTGTTATTTAAATGCTTATCTGAAACCTTTGCCCAGAAATCTTACCAAATGATGGTTTTCTCAATACTGTTGCTTTCAAAGCAAAAACTCACACAACCTTGTTTGGTATGTTATCTTCTATGAGCTCTTATTCAGTTGTGAAAAATGGCTTTAAAAAACAATGGGAAACCCAAGAAAATGTGATAACAAACAGCAGTGTGTCAGGGTTTAGGAAAGTGTGATTACAAGCACCATGGAGACCATTGTCAGGTCAGATCTGTCTTTTTTAATTAACTGAAATAGAGGGAAAACAGCATGTTAACAAGATTAACAAATGAAATTACCAAATTGTAGGTGTTAATATCAGTATCACTCCCTGTATTATTTCAGAAGATATCAGCCTAAAAAATAATTTTCTTTTCATTTTTAGTATCTATGTTTCGCCCTTTTTTTTTTTTTTTTTCATCTCACAGAGGCTTGAAAATGTTCTGTGAGAGCCTCCTGAGGACTGGACTGGAATTGGCCTTCTTGTACATTAGCTCAGAGATCAAACTCTTTTGTGGGGAAGAAAAACAGTGCTTTTGGCTTTTCCCTTTTTCCTAACATACAGACTTAAAGATGTCTATACTGATTTGTCTAGGTCCCTAGAGCAAAATTCTAGGCTATGACATGAAGCTTCTCTCTTTCCTTTTGACGTTTTCAGAATCAGATCCTGGAAATTTAATTTAGGGCCAGGATAAATACGTATGTTTTTATCCCATTTTCAAGCTTCTTAGGATCTTCCCCCAGAAAGATGCAAAATTAAAAACGGATACAAATTTCTATGCAAAGGAGTGGGGTATTTTTGCAGAATTTTTATCAGTGATTTGGAGGTATCTAAAATCACTGTTGGCAAAAATCGTGACTAAGCCAAGCACTGACTAACAGGTAAGTAATGAGGAAGACAAAGCTTGCCATAGAGACCAATCTGGATTGATCAACACATCAGTACCATTAAAACAGCTTGTAATACACTATAGTGAAATAAAAAGATAAGCGTGCATCATTCTTTAAGAAGACAGATAAACCTCTTGCTATATTGAGAATTTCTCCAGTCACTATACATTTACTGGTAATATTCATGCTTGTAATGAAAAAATGAAAGATGCCACTTGTAGCACTGTCAAAGAAAGCAGTCCTGCCAATATTTATATGAGCCACTGTGGAAATATTGAAAGCAACAACTTTTTTGCCTCAGTCTTCACTGGCAACGTCTCTTCTCACACCTCTCAAGTGGAGGGACTGCAAAACAGGGACTGGGGGAGCAAAGTCCCTCCCACTGTAAGAGAAGATCAGGTTTGTTACCACCCGAGGAACCTGAACATCCAGAAATCTATGGGACCTGATGAGATGCATCCCAGAGTCCTGAGGGAATTGGCTGATGTAGTTGCAGAGACACTCTCCATGGTATTTGAAAATTCATGGAAGTCAGGTGAAGTCCCTGGTGACTGGAAAAAGGAAAACATTGCACCCATTTTTAAAAAGGGTAGAAAGGAGGGCCCTGGCAATGACTGACCTGTCAGCCTCACCTCCAGTGCCTGGGAACATGATTGAACAGATCCTCCTAGAAGGAATGGTAAGGTACATGGAGGACAGGGAGGTGATTTGAGACAGCCAGAATGCTTCATCAAGGGTAAGCCCTGCCTGACCAACCTAGTGGCCTTCTGTGATGGAGTGACAAGGGAAGAGCTATGGATGTCACCTACTTGGACTTCTGTAAGGCCTTTGGCACATTCTCCCACAACATCATGCTCTCTAAATTGGAGAGATATGGATTTGATGAGTGGACTGTTCAGTGGCTGAGGAACTGGTTGGATGGTTGCATCCAGAAGGTAGTGCTCAATCGCTCAATGTCCAGATGGATATCGGTGACAAGTGGTGTCCCTCAGGGGTCCATATTGTGACCAGTACTGTTCAATATCTTCATCAAAAACATAGACAGTAGGATTGACTGCATTCTCAACAATTTGCGGATGACACCAACCTTAGTGGTGCAGTTGACATGCCAAAGGGATGGGATGTTATCCAGAGGGACCTGGACAAACTCAAGTAGTGGCCCTGTAGGAACCTCATGAGGTTCAACAAGGCCAAGTGCAGGATCCTGCACCTGGGTCAGAGCAACCCCAGTATCAATACAGGCTGGGGGATGAAGGGATTGAGAGCAGTCCTGCCAAGAAAGACTTGGGGGTACTGGTGGATGAAAAGCTGGACATGAGTTGACAATGTACGCTCACAGCCCAGAACACCAATTGTATCCTGGGCTGCATCAAAAGACATGTGTCCAGCAGGTTGAGGGAGGTGATTCTCCCCCCTACTCCGCTCTGGGGAGACCCTATCTGGAATACTGCATCCAGCTCTGGGGTTTCCAGTACAGGAAAGACATGGACCTGTTGGAGCAGGTCCAGAGGAAGGCCACAAAAATGACCAGAAGGATGGAACACGTCTCTTATAAAGGAAGACTGAGAGAGTTGGGGTTGTTCAGCCTGGAGAAAAGAAGGCTCTGGGGACACCTTATTGCAGCCTTTCAGTACTTAAAGGAGGCTTATAAGAAAGATGCGGACAAACTTTTTAGCAGGTCCTGTTGTGATAGGACAAGGGGTGGTGAAACCTTAGAACAGGTTGCCCAGAGAGGTGGTAGATGCCCCATCCCTGGAAACATTCACAGTCAGGTTGGACAGGGCTCTGAGCAATCTGATCTAGTTGAAGATGTCCCTGCTCATTGCAGGGGAGGTCGGACTAGATGACCTTTAAAGGTACTTTCCAACCCAAACTATTCTATGATTCTATGATCTTGCTGGACTGACTGAAACTGAGGTCTCCAATACAATTTCATCTTCGCTCTCCATGTCACATAGCAAGTTTCACAGACACATTACACTTCACACAAAGCTTCATCTCTGCTACTTCCACAAGTGGCTGAAATTCCTTTACTTACATTCTTGACAATTTACATTTCATGTCATTTATTGTGCTTCCCATTCTAATTCCAGCTCGGTAGCAGTGGAGGAACAGGAGCCTCTTGGGATGGGAGCTTCCCTTTCATTCTTAGTCTCACAGAAAACAAGGGTTGCAGATGTTTCTCAAACTGCCTGGGGAGATCACATGCTCCAAGGGTAATTCAGGGCATTGGGTCCCTACAAGTCACTATACTATATGAAAATGATATAATACAAGACATATGAGAGCAGTATGTTGAGTGTATGGGGACTTTTGGAGCAGTGCATACAGATTATGTCAATTAATATGACTGCAGTCACTACCGCAGTGGTGACCCAGTGCACCCACCTGCCCCTGGAGTGAAGGAGCAGAGCCAACACACAAGGTCACCAGGAGAGACAAGTCCTTCATCCCAGAAAAGGAACTGTTTGAAATGAACTCTCCTCTATGCCCTTCATTGATGATCTTCCTCTTCTGTTGCTGCACAAAGCTTAGCCTGGGATTCACAGTGAAGCCAGAAGGGCAATGTGCTCAGCTCCACACTGCAAACCATTGGCTTGGTACGCTAGGACTTGTGCATGGGCACATGTAAGGCATTTGAATGAGCCAAGCAGACACTCCCAGCAAAGTTTCCAAGCTCAAGCTCACAGCATCCCAGGGAACAACAGAGGAGGAGGACATCTTACAGAGCTCCAGCTACCCAAACAGCAAGTAGCTTTTCATGGGTGGATGACTTTAAGACAACAAATGAAGTCTACCATTCTAGTTTGGTTTTTTTTCTAGGTGAGTCTTTACTGATATTTAATCTGTCTCCTCGCAGACTCACACAGCATCTCTGCTTTAATCTGATTCATTCTGAGTTTGTCAGTAGCATTTTTTTTCTTGGTTTGAACCCATCATCCTCATCTTCTTGGTTATTGTTGCCCTGGGACTCCGTCACTGGCTTTGCTCTCATCTAGTGCTACAAAGGCACCAAGTCTCGTCATGGTTCTCTGGAAAGAAAATGACCAACAGCTGCTTCCTTGGAGGCATTTTTGTTTTATGCAGGCTGGGAAAAATTTCTGAGACAAGCACTCATTTCTTTAGTAGTACAGTCAGCCAGTAAGTTAAGTGCTTCTGCCAGTGGCTGCCTCCTTATTTCAGAAAAGAAGGTTTTTAACTTTGAGAATGAAATTCCATGAAAAAAGCACTTTTTTGGAAGCCTCATCTAGACAAAGTCTTCTCAGAGTAAAGCTTCATTATTTATTTTTTTTAATAAATAGGACCAAATTGTTCTCAGTTCCATAATTTCCAGCTGCCACTAAAATCAATGGGAATTATACATATATACCTGATGAAAAATATGACTGGTAGCTCTTAGAAATGAGAGAGGAATGAAATAAAAATGGATTTTGGATTAAAAATATCAGAGGGATCAGCTGACTATGTGCTATAGAAAGGAAAAGAGCTGACTTAGGAAGCCTTAGGAATCAGGGTTATCACAGGAATTCTGTCAAGACATTTATCTATAGTGGTAGATACTGTTATTTTGACTTGCAAACTGTTAGAGAAATATAAACTGCTTTATTCCCTTGTCCCAGTTAGATTAGTCAAGTACTTAAGCACTTTATCTTTTAATTAATTGTATCAGCTAAGTGTGTATTTAAAAACTGAATTTCTGCACAGAAATCCCAAGCATATTCATCACTTCTCGTACACCCCTCTTCTCCACAGTCTGCCAAGCACTGAGTCATAGCTCCATTTTATTCTATTCTTTCCATTGCTGCAGAGCAATTACACAGTCTATGAGAAAATTGTATTTGTTGTTTAATCATCAGGGGGACCAGCCATTCATAAGAGAAGGAGACAGCAGCCTGTGCAGAAAGAGGACGACTTAAGGGAGGGTTGCTGAACGTGATCTGGTTAAAAGCCAACCAAACTTAGTAAAAGGAAGATTTAGAAGCCGTTGTGGAAGGTCATCTCTTCCGGCAGTCTATTTGAAAAGGAAAATTGTAAAGGAGGAATACAGCTGCTGGTTTCATGTTCATAGTGCCAACCTGGAAACTTTTTCTTTTCCAAAACTTCGCTAATCTAGAAGCAACAGAAACTGCATGTGACCGTTGTTGTGGGTTTGGATTGTAAAACAAAACTCAAAGCGAGGCTTTCCTAACCACGTATCGCCTTATTTGCCCATTGTGGATGGAGCAATACCAGTGGCTAAACACAGGGATCATTCCGGTCAAATGACTTCTCAACCTCATCCACGCCAGTGTGGGTTTGTAGCAGCTATGCTTCCCCCAGCAGCTTCTCCAGAAGCATAATCCTGAACTTATCCCTAGTTAGCACCACAGGGGAATGCCTCCCTCCCGAGCACTTGAACGGAAACAGAAAGGGATATAGAAAAGTTTGGCCACACAATGTCCATTTTTAAAAATATTAAATATACAAAATCTGTTCTCAAAAGCTCCAAGGTTGGACAAATGAAATCATAACAATCTTCTGCTTCAGGTGAAGTGCAGATTGCCTTGATGAAAACATAGGGTTTCAGATTGTGTTTCACAGATATAAACATTAATTCATCCTGAAACCATTCCTGACTAGACAGATGAAATGCCCTCAGATAACTGCCCAAAGCAACATGCCCAAGTCATTCTGCAGGGCTGTGCAGGCAAGTAGCATGTCTTGAAGGGCTGTGCTCAGGGTGTACTTGGTCTGTTACGAAGCACAGTGGAAGGACTGTATATGACAAACAAATAAATTCTTTATCTGGAAGTTTCAGCGGAGTCACATCTCCACTGCTCTCTTCAAGCCAGCACTTCCAGTTGGGAAGTTGCCAGACTTAACTGGATGCCCTCCCAGATGGTGTGGCGATCACCCCTTTCCAATGCCAGGGGTGCCTGCTGCATCCCAGCGGTGAGGGGCACTGGCTCACCCTTGCTCCCTGCGACCTAGCCCGGCACTGAGGGCATGATGGAGAACGAGCTTTCAGTGCACGCTGGATGGACAAACCCATGTGCCTGGGCCAAACCCATGTGCCTGGGAAGTCTGCTGCAGATCAATAGTTTCTTCAGCTGCTGGGATTGTGCAGGTTTAAGGTATCAGAAGTCACACTGCTACAGCTGGTTTCTGACAGCACCATTAGGACCGGGGTCAAGTCATACCAAAAAGGAGGCATCAGGTGACAGAATAAAGCTCTGGCATCCAAGGGCTTGCAGTTACAACTTTAAGCCAAGCTACTGAGTCACGCTGGATGTGTGAACATGAGCAATACAGTTGGCTTCTTGGTACCTAAATCAGCTAAGCTGGAAGATTGAGTCATGGCTGGACCTCCCAGAATCCAGATACGACGTCTGAAGTGACCTTTCTAGAATAAATAAGTACAAGTTTGCCTGTTGCCTTTAAACTCAGCACATAAGTATTCGTCTGTGCTAGAGAGCTATGATGAAGACGACAGGGGAGAGGATGACATAACCGCCCCCTTCCTCAGCACACTGGGGAGCTTCTTGCAGAAATGAATGGGGCCTTTTCTCTCTTACACTGTGGGAATGCTACTTTCCAAGGCGTTTGCACTCAGCTTGCCTAAATATACACTGGTCCACAACACAGAGCACACGAGTGTGTCCAAGACATCAGAAAGAGAAAAAACACATAGAATCATGCAAGAACAGAGGCTGAAGTGGTCTCTGGAAGTCACCCAGGCTGACCTCTTCTCTCCTCACCCCGCAGGGCTATATTCAAAGTTAAATCAGCTGGCTCAGGGCCTCATCTAGTCAAGTTTTGAATATCTCCAAAGACAAAGGCTTTGTGGGCTTTTTGAGCAACCTGCTTTACTGTTTGATCACCCTCACTGAAATTTTTTTTCTTACTTCTAATCAGAATTTCTGCTATTGCAATTTGGTTTTCATCTTTCTCTATGTACCTAGAGAACTTTCTGGCTCCATGTTCTGTGTAGTTCCCTTTTAGGTTGGGAAAACAGTCCTTAGCTTTGTCTTCTCCAGTCTAATCCCAGCCCCCTGGTTATCTTAGTGGCCATCAGCTAGACTTGATCCAGTTTTTCATATATCTTGTTTGCACTGGGGTCCCTAAACTGGACACAGTTATCGATATGCAATCTCACCAGTGCCAAGCAAAGGGGACTAGTGTCTTCCCTTGGTCTATTGGCTATAGTTTTCTCTTGCCATGTAGTCCAGTATGCATCCATCTCTGCAAGGGCACCCATATTCAACTTAGGGTCCACTAGGACCCCAGGTCCTCTTCTGAAGAGCTGCTACCTAGCCAGTCAGCCCTCAGCTTGAAGTCATATGGGTTTTTCTGTCCCAGATGCAAAAACATCAGAAGTAAATGCATGTTAACCAATATACCTATTGCGTGGTTCAGAGGTGGGCCATAGTTGGAGCAAGCTTTTGGCAGACAAGAGAAGCCGTTGTCCAGGACAGCAGGCTGCAGGGAGTAGCAAAGGGTCATGATCCTGCTGTGCATTTTGCTTTTACTGGAAAAGCTTTGGAAACCCAGACTCACTGCTGCTGAAGTTTGAGACATACATGTATGCGTGGATGTATGGCTATTGCTAGGCAAGATGGGACTCCTGTAAAGCTATCACTATTACCTCGTCTCCTATACACCTGGTGGCAGCAGGAAAAGCAAGTCCAACTCTCCAGGGCTGTGCTGCTGGGATTCCATCCCAGCTCGGCTCTTCTCCCTAACAGAGGGACTCGTTCTCCCCCAGGCTTACACAAACCTGGGCAAGCTGTGTCCACGTTTTTCAGTTACTGAGGTTCTTCCCGTGTAAAAAGCTATTCAGCAAACTACAGCGAATTAAATGATTATCGTCCAACAGTATAATAACAATGTATAGATGCAGTGAGAAAATAAATTCCAGATTTAAAGTTAGTTCTTCTAAATTTGCATTAAACAACCATCTCAGCAATGCTGAACACTGTAAGCCCCCTAACCTTGAAAAGTGCTGCACATGCTCAGCTCTTTAGATAAGCTCCGATATTCACAGAACTGTATACAAAGCAAGGTATGTCATCATGAGGTGCATGTGGAGGGTAGGGACACTCAAAGCTGCTCCTCTACACCATTACTAGGCAGGGCACAGGGGCACTGGAATACGGGGCTCTGTTTGGCGAGGGGAGACATATTTGACCTGTGATCACAAGAAAGGGGACAACAGGTCAGCTGGATCAAAGATTTCCTGGTTTACTTGTCTGGCTGGCTCCTCACTCTAGGTGGGCTCCTGAGAACAGCCCTGGGACTACCTGGGGTTGAAGCAGCTCCTGGAAAATGAGAGGAAAAGTCTGGGTATCACTGTATATCTGCTCCCCTGGAAGCTGAAATCCCTGTTTTACCTTTCCTCAAATGAAACAGCAAGTGTATTAGAAGTGGAAGAAATCTCTGCTTACTGCCTTGACCTATTACAAACTTCTGTCTACATGCCCTGTAATGATTCAGCTGTAGAAGTGGCGCAGAGGCAGGCAGAGGTTTGACACCTAGCCTGTGGGCGTCCTAAGTGGATACAGATCTCAGAATACGGCCTCTGCCAAGGGATATGCAGGAAACAGGTGGGCATTCAAAGACGCAAGGCTACCACGCACTTCTCTGAGAATTACAGCCAGCTTTCAGCATCCTGGTGACCTTTAAGACAAAGAGGGGAGTTGTAGTTGGCTCATCTGAAGCAACATGGGAATTAATTTCTGTCACAAAAGCTGGTGAGCACGTCCTGCCAGCACCCGGTCAGAGATGACTTAAGGAGAGGACTCCATGCTGCCCACGGAGCATGAGATAACGTGAAGACACTTCCTTTCCCCGCCAGGCATCATGAAGGTGTCCCTTCACCTTCTCCACTTCTTTTCCCTGGAGTGTCTTGTGTAAATCAATGTTATGCTCTTGCCACATCCTTTAAGTGTCACAGTGATGACACCCAAGTTAGATTATGAGTGCCTGGGGCAAATTCACGAGCCCTGTTCCTAATGTGAAGTCAATTAAAATCAAGTAACACAAGGAACACATCTGGTCCTAGATGTTCATGATAATAAAGAAACCCCATTATGCTACTCATGCAATATATTTACTAAATAATGTAATGATTCTTGAGATCACCGTGTCAGGAAATAGCCTGAACCACAAAATTGAGACATTTGTTTTAAGGCAGACTTCAAGCCTGTAGGGTCTGTAGATAAATAGACTCCATTTTCTGTTCAGCCTATTAAAAAGCAAGATCTTAAATGCAGCATTAAGCCGTACAGTCAGTTCTACACTTTGAACATCTCCTCCCTAGCAACTCTACCAGAAACCATTACAAAGAAGGCACCTGTGGTTCTGGTTTGGAGGAATTACAAAATTAGGAGTGTGTGGAAGGTTTAAAGCTGGCATCCATCAATTCAGTAACACAGAGCAACACATCAACATCTTAGTGATCCGAAGCAGCTAACTCAGCCTGATTCTTGTGAATTTAACTTAATTTGCTTACTTTGAGCTTTTTTTCTTTTTTGTAACATCTATGAATCATAGTGCCATCTAGAATGAATACCGACTGAATGCTTCCCTGGCTCAGAGATAACAGAGCCCCTTGCTTAGTCAGGGAAATGATTTAAGAAAATCAGTGGCTTTGCTTTGGTTACAAAACATATTTTAAAAATAATAGGGTAAGAGCTAAACAGTTGGGGTGCCAGCAAAGGGATGTTTCAGTCCACTGCCCTTTCATACCAAGACCTCCCCTGACAGCAACTAGATAAACACGTTTCTCAGCAACATCAAATCTTAGACAAAGTCCTATAGGCATTATTTCATCACTAAAATATTATGACCAAACACATTAGGGACTTCCTTTGGGTCAATGCACCCTTGGATAAGCACCCCAATACAGGGCTGTAGCTAGGACTGGCATAGATCTTAAGGGCAGATGTACTTGACAGAAAGATGCCATTAACTTCCAAAATGCTTAAGGTCATCAACAGAGTTGAATGTGGGCATTGATAATTTTTTGGGCTGAGGCGCAGTTCAGTCCTGCCCACAGACATTGACCTTGAGCAGCACATGCAGATATTCTGTGTTTCCCAGGGCAGGGACTCCCATGGTTTGTTTTTGGGGGTGTCATGGCATGGTGGTGACAACGCAGAGGGACTTCCAATCCTCCTCCTTCTCACTTTGTTTGATTTCAACTGCCAATGTACTGCAAGAACATATCTGCAATCCACCTTCCCTTCTCCCTTCTGTAGCAGGATCCTGCTAGCATTTCTTTTTGTCTACACTGCTAGCAACAGTGAAGTCTGGGGGGGTTGTCTCTGGCTCCTGCTTTCTCTTTGGAATTAAATGGTGCTAGAAGTTGTTCTACTTCCTCAGTATATATTGATTACACTGTGTATATTGTTCGTGAGAGGTTTTCTCCATTCTCTGTGAGTTTAAACGGTGAGTCAAAATCACCTCATACTGTATGAAAGCTGGAGGAAAATACTGGGAATAGAGAGAGGAGGTGACACAGCTTAGAACAGGAACCACTGTGATTCTTCCTGGGACAGATCTGCACAACTGTATGTGCGAGTACCAGAGTACTTAAACTAGCAGAAAACTGGTGCAACAGAGGAGACTCCACATGTAATCCCAGCAACTCCAGACACTCCTGATGCATGGGATTGCCTTTCCTCACTGTGTTGAAAACCCAGGAAACCCTAACTCCCTTCTCTCCTTACTTACATACAGAGTCACACATGCACAGCTGCATGATCACACCTTTGGTACGCATACAGAATAAAAGTAGATAAATGGTCCAGGGTAACCTACCCTAGGGCTGAAATACCTTTAAGAATGAGGTCCATGAGAACTACTGAGTAATACTTCTCAGCATCGAAGCACTGTGAGAATTAAGGTGATGAGTTAAGCCTAGATGACACTCTGGAAACTACTTGCTGTGGACACAGCCTCTGTGAAGCACCTGAAGAAGCATCCATGATAAAGCAGAGCAAATCATGGATCATTCAATAAAGATCTCGCCTGTCCCATAGGTTAAAGCAAAATCTATCTTTTTTTAAGTTGATTATTTTTCTAAGCAAAGACAAACTCCAAACTTGCACAGTAAAATAAATCCTTCTGTATCCTGAGTTCTCTGGCACACAGTTGGTACAGAAGCTGAGAAAGGTCTGTGTTTCCCATGGCTCCACACCTCTGATGGAAGAGTGCAGACAGCCTGCATGAGCAGCCTTCTTGAGCTTGAGCGGGGCTGAAGGAGGACACACTCATCCCTGGGCAATCCCTGGCCTTGCGCTGCCCAGAGTAACCTGTTCTGAAGCAGCTCTTTCTTCTCACCATTTTGCCCGAATGCAATGCACACAAGGCACTGAATTACCACCATTTCCTGAACTACACAGGTGATCTGGTGTTAATACTGGCAGCACAAGTTCTCTTGGCTCACCCTGGCAGGCTACCTGCAGGCATTGATTGGAAGTCTCATTCCTGAAGACACGTCCACCCCTACTGTAATTCACTTCATTGAAGCCAACTGTGGTGTTACCTTTCACCGTGAGGTCACTAGCATTTCAACTGAATCACCTACACTCTTTTAACATAAGTCACTGAGCAACCGTGGTTTGGTAAAATGTTCAGTCACAACAGATGTAGGCAGAGTTTGGATTAGTCACGTAGAATGAAAAGGCTTCGTCAGCCACTCACCCTCAGAAATGACATTTCCCAACAAAATAAATTTAATTTAAAAAGCAATTGATTTCCTCATATGAAGGAAAGCCTCCTTCTAACTGAACTTTTGTTCATCGTGAGCATTCACTGAAGCCTTCACTGAAAAACAGCCTGCTTCATGCCCCAGGGCAGCAAGCACCTGTCTTTGAGAAGGTTTCTGATAGCCTGTGGTCATCTTCTGCTTCCAGGTGTGTGCATGAGAGAGGCAAAAAAGAAGGAAATGCTTGGTTCCCTGACAGTAACCCAGAAAGAGCTGCCATCTGAGGGAGGCAACAGCTGAGCTAGCGGAGGTCAGTCCCAAGGAGTGGTTATATCCCCAGGATTTTATTATAGAATCATAGAGTGGTTATAGTTGTAAGTGACCTAAAAGATCATCTAGTTCCAACCCTCCTGCCATGGGCAGGGACACCTTGCATTAGACTAAGTTACTCAAAGCCCCATCCAACCTGGCCTTCAACATTTCCAGGGATGAGGCCTTCACAGCTTCTCTGGGCAACCTGTTCCAGTGCCTCACCACCCTCAGAGTGAAGAATTTCTTCCTAATATCTAATCTAAATCTACCTTCTTTCAGTTTAAAACTGTTACCCCTTGTCCTATCAGCACACTCCCTGATAAAGGGTCCCTCCCCATCTTTCCTGTAGGCCCCCTTTAGGTACTGAAAGGAAGCAGATGATGTCAGTTGCTCTTCCCTTATCCACCAATGCTGTAACGCCATTGCAGAAGGCCACCAAATTTGTCAGGCCACCAAATTTTACAGACCTATTCCCTTCTAGAGGAAGCCCAGCAAAACCCATTGGGGTTCCCAAGGAGAGCAGGCTTTTTGGAGGAACGGTAGGACTGAAGGGAAACAGAAATGAGCCTGAACATGCAAACATACACCTTTAAACCTTGATGCCCAGGTTGATGCATGACTAAAAATGGACATCTGCACTACTGTGCTCAAAAATGGAGGAAAAAAACCCAACCAAAACAATGAAGAAGTTTCAGATGAAGTCTTGGCTGTCCACTCAATACTGGAATGATTGCTTCTTGCATGCCTTGGGCACAAACCCTACCTAAAGCGCGCTGCAGAGCAGGGGCCACACAGTGTGATGAGGCAAGTGTGTCCACCCGACCACAAGCCCCCTGCCATTTCAATACCCCCATTGCTCCCTGCCTAACACAGAGAATGTGGCACAGGGGCTGTCATTTCTACCTCCGAGCACCTCTATGTCACAGCAACTCCCACAGTGGTGTGATCCCAACTCAAGCCCCAGGGGGAAGCAAAATTATGGTTTCCACACAGTCTGTGTTTGTATTCCACATTGCCAGTCACGGTGTGGACCACGGAGGAATTTCATCTGACCAGCAGCTTTTGCTCCAGAGGTGTCTAAGGTTCAGCTTTAAGTTGAATTTAACTGTGTCTCCTGCCATTAAAAAAAAAAAAACAAAAAAAAACGAAAAAAAACCCAAAACACCCCAAAACCCAACAAACAAACCAGAAAAAAAAAAAAGGACCACATGAACTTTCCAGGTCATCACAGCAGGCTGGGTCCTGTGAAGAGTTCACTGGAGGCAGGTGGACATCTATATAGCAAAGCCATGGCTGGGATCTCACTCTTTGTGACCCAAATATTCAACTAAAATATTTCAAATGAAGAAAGTTAGTTGGCTTGCAGTCATCAGTCCACTGTGGATTGAGGAGTATTTCCAGTGGGAAGAAGCAGCTTATTAAACAGATGCTACAGAACACAGCGATATGGGGCAGAAAGGAAAACGATATAATGAAATTACTTCTGTCTCAGATACCCCGTACAGTTTTTATTAAAGTCAACAGAAACTGCACAGACGGCTCCAGGAGCAGGCACAGCCCATCCATAGAGCATTAAAGCACAAGCTATGGAGAAAATGGAAAGATTTGAACTCTTATGATGGGTAAGTAATCACAGGCCTCGCTGCTTTTTACAAACAGTAAGACTTGCAGATCTTATGTGTGCAAAAAAACCCCAAGTCTGACGTCTCAGAAGAAGAGGAATTTTGCACCATTTCCTACGTAGAGAGGTGCAGCAGATACCCCACAGGCAGTCCCAGGTGGAGGAAGCAGTTTGGTACTTCCTCCTCTAATGGAGGAGCAGAAGCAACTAAGTAGATGCAAGCAAGCAATAAATAAAGCTTGCTGAGATTTTTGCATCTCAAACAGGGACGGTTTATATTTTTTGTAGTGATCTGCACTGCTTTATGCACTTTCTTTTGTTTTTTTCACCAGACCAGGTGAGGTATTTATGGAACTTCTGAATTTAAACACACATGGACTATGCTGAGTGACTGGTCTTCATGAGGTAGCAGTCACACAGCGTGGCAAACTCCACAGCACTTTGCAAGATGAGCTGCACAGAGAGATCCTTTCATTTACCACTGAAATGCAGCCCTCTTGCATTTCAGCTGCCTCAGTGCAAGCAACATTTCACCACGACCTCAGACAAGAAATGAAACCAGCATCTCCAGTAGAGCTACCAGCATCTCCCCACACCACTGTGCAGCAGGAGAGCTGTGAGACTGCAGCATGCTCCTAGCCCACCCCCATGGCAAATAAACCCACCCAGCATTAACTACATCACCAAGGTCACATCACCTCATGGCTGAAGATGACAAGATTGTGCATATAGCCATGCGTATAGATGATGTCAGTTCAGCTGACACATGCTAACTAATGAAGCCATCAAAGGAGCTTAGATTCAGGATCCTGGTTAGATACCTGTTCGAAGAACCACTTTTCTGCTCTACAGGGAAACAATGGCCCAGTGAAAGCTCTGAGAAAGAGGCAGGGAGTTGGATGCCTCTCTCTCAGCCACAACAGGCCAGGCTGGATGGGGCTTTGAGCAACCTGGTCTAGTGGAAGGTGTCCCTGCCCATGGCAGGGGCATTGGGACTAGACGATCTTTAAAGTCCTTTCCAACCTAAACCATTCTATGATTTTATGATTCTATGAACAGAAACAGGAACAGCCCTAAGCTTTCCACACTGCACAAAGTGACTTCATGAGTCATTCAGCGCTCCCTTTCAAGGACTCCCACCTATTTATGCAACGAAAAGCAAACAGAAGTTCTCACTATGGTTTAATGATGTCATTGCACAACTAATTTGTTTGCTACAAATCCTTGCAGGCTTTAAAATTTCCGTCTAAGTTCACACTAGGTTTGTAATTTACACTGTTGAAAGGCAACACCAACTTGTACCAGTCAGCTGAGTGTGGCCCAAATGGAGGACTCCAGACATGTGACAAATTAAAAATCCCATTAACACAGGAAACTTCTACTGCCCTGGGATTTCTTGCCTCTGGCATAAAGAGCTTCTTCCTTGGGATGGTATTGCAGCACTGGAACAAGGACCCAGAGACATGGTGGCACGTCCAGCCTTGAAGGTTTCCAAGACTTGGCTGTACAAAGCTACGTCTGATGTGACCCAGCATATTCCTGCTTCAAGTGGGAGGTCAGACTAGAGCCCTTTGCAGCATTTCTATGATCCATGAGGTCTTCCTGCAACCTCAGCATATTTCTGATGCAAAGAATTTTCCATGCTAGAAATGAGAGGGCATGCAGATTTGCATGGGATGAAAGTATACTTGATCTTTAAATGATCTTTAAATGAAAATGATAGGCATTTGAGAGGGATGTATTAATGGACTCATGCAGCTGTGCCCAATACTGAGAGCTATTTAGGGGTAGACCCGGAGAAGACCCTGACTGCTTCCACATGCAGTGATGCCAGCTCTCCTACTAAAGAGGGGAATGTCAGAGAGGGACGGTTGACCTTTAAGACGCCAGCACAGTTGTGTTAAATTTCCTTTCACAGTGAGAAGCCAGTCAAATGTCACCATTCATTGTAGAATTGGTCAAAGCACAGGGCAAAGCTGCTGCATTTTTCACACTAGAGCTTTGAAACAAGCCATTTTTAATTTTCATCCCTCGTTCAGGCCAGCAGTTTTAGCATGAAGTCTTCCTCCGCAAAGCAAATCGAGCTGTACAGCCTTTTATTCATCTTTCCCAACTTCATGTGCTTTAAGATTTCCATAAAGCAGAAAACATCTGTATGAAGACTCTGTCCATGATGGAGATAACTGCCAACACTGAGTCACATGTTATTTCACATGACGATGGGCACTGTCATCTTAATTCAGTTTCATATACCGCAAATTGATTTCTTTGCAGGGGAGGAACAGTTGTTAAGTGTTGCGTACTCTTTCATGTTAGAGCTGCCCCTTTTACCTTCTCATTGAAAAGTATCCTCTGTTAGTCCAGGTTATGAATCAAGCCTCGTATTAGTCTCACCACACTGCTCTGCACCAGCGTGACTAATGCTTGCCCTTTAAACATCCTGTGACACTTCTAACAAACTTGGCTGGTACTGAGCAAATTCAGTTTGGGAAAGGCAAGCCTGAGTAGCCCTCACATCATCAAGCTCTTGAGTACTTGTTCGGTTCCCTTCTCATTCAATTCTAGGGTGATTTAGGTCTTGCAGCTCCCAAAAATGGATGGAGAAGGGATTCCTGTGGTGCCATCAGTAGGACAGCAGCAGGGAGCCAGAGGTAGCCTACCCTGGGGTCCTACAAAGCGAGGCACAGGGAGCAGGGCTGCTGTGGTTGTGAATCTCTCTGGGCTCCACAAATGCACACAGGCAGCTCGTACCAGGCTGAAATGTTATTTTGCTCAGAGTGGAGCATGCCTCTAGGGAAATACAACAGGGCTTCTACTTCCCAAGGGAAACAGAACAGGACCTAGAGTGCAGATAAATCCTATAGATGTTCTCCAGCCTCTGACTTTTAATTTCATTAGCACATAAACTTAATTTTTTTTTTTTAAAAAAAAAACCCTCTTGTGTTAGTTTCTTTTCTAAAATGCAAAGTCTCTCTTTGTGGTGGCTTTGGAATGACCTCAAAATATGAAATGTGGATGCCTGATGCAGAAATAGTTGGATTTTGCAAAACACCTGGAACTACAGCTTTTGAGTTTTAGTTTCAGCGGGTTCCCAGTCAGACTCCTGTGATATTGATTTAATTGTCAGCATGGTTAACAATTTCACAGCTCAAAGAAGGGATAAGAATCATAACATTTAATTGCTTTGCCAGTCCTCAAAACGTGAGTGTGTGCGTGTATGCAAATGTGTGTGTAGGGATAGAAAAAGAGAGGAAAATGAAATAAACCATATAGGCCACCACCATATGTATAGCGAGTTCAGAGGGTGATCAGTTTACTTTTCTGTAAGAAATTTTCTGTAAAGAAGGGGCTCAACATTTAAGAAGTTGGCTTTTAGGCAGCTTTGCCATTCACAAAATCTGGTGTGAAGTGAAGAGTCTCAGGAGAGGTTACGAACCAACAACTTCAGAGTGGGTGGTAAAATTAGACAAAATCAATCTTTCCGTCCCTCAGAGCAGACACAGCAGCAGGTGTGGGTGGGGACTGAAGGTCCACCGCAAGGGAACACAAACAGCCTAAAAATACACCTTCCAAGGAATAATAATATCATATCTTGTTGCCAACACTGACATAATTCTCATGCTGTCTGCAAAATCGTTGTGCTCCAAGCAACGCCTCCTGAAGCCTAGAAAAGAATAGGCACTGAGAAAAGAGACAAACTTTTCTTTTAAATTTCCTTCTGTGTGGAACTGGCTGGGTTCTGAAGTGAGTGCCATGGAAATAGAAAGGCCTTATTGAAAATTTTTAAAAAGGAAAAATGTCACCTCCAATTATTTTGCCATGTGCTGAAAATATCTTGATCTTAAAATATCTTGAGAAAGACCCTGAGACTGAAAAAGTAATACCTTTGCTCTCACCATGTGCTGGTGGTGCTTCTTGTCCCTTACTTTGTGAACTCCAAATTCAAAGAAAAATCAGTAAGTAATTAAAATTGATGACAAAGACCTCAATACCCTGAAAATCATTGCTCTGCTCCTCAAGGAACATCACTGTGAAAATGGCCACACTGATGTCAACTCAGAAGAAGGTGGTAACAATTGTGTCCTGTGTTTTGGTGCTAGCAGGTATCACAGTGAAGAAATTGATTTCTGCTCATTGATTTCTGCTACACTGATGGTGTGAGATACCATCTTATCTTTTATACGCGTTAGTGAATATGGTTAAAAAACAGTGTCTCTTCAAAGCATCCTTTCTGTGAGACGGGTTATTATCCAGTTCCTACAAGGCCAAGAGCAAATCATACTAACATGACCAGATTACAAAGAGACTTAAATCTTTCCTGTGATGTACCAGCTCATCCTTAGGTGTATGTGCCAGCAGCACATCTACTGATCTGCTTGTAGTAAATATGATCTTTTTCTTTGGTTAAAGAAGATCTTTCAGGTACACTGGATTATGCAAAACATTGCATGCAATCTCATACCTATCTTCCTTTACCTTGACATATCTCTATTGTGAGCATTTTATAGTGTTCAGAAATGTATTAGTTGGACCACAGGAGCCATAGAACGTGGCTATTTCTATAACTTTTTGAAAGAGCCTGATAAGTTCATCTAACTATTTTCGTAGGGAGAAACTGAAGACCCCTTTTCTCATTGCTTGGTGGGTATGTGTGTGCCTGGTGAAAGGGACATCCCCAGTCAGAGAGGGCTGTGTCTGGCCTTACACAATATATCAGCTCTTTAATCTAATGATCCTCCTAAATCCTCTGCCTTGTTACCTGGGTATGCAAGATCCTAATAAGGGTTAATGGCTTTTTCTTTGGCCAGCATGAGCCCTGGCTGCTACGAGTTGCAAGTTGAAGCACAGAGAAATCTCGGTAACAGTGAAAAGTCACGGGAGAAGTCATAGGGAAGTGGGACTGAACATGACTAAATGAACCCGGCGTCCAGATCACGAGGCACAGCCCTAAAGAGCTTCACAGCTCGTAGCAAAACAAGCAAGGATGACAAATATTTATGTAATGGGTATTTGGAATGCAAATTGGGTAATGCAGTGCAAAAGTTCCCTGTGATAACAGCAGGGTTTGCTTAAGGGTATAGGGATACTCGTTCCATAAGGTAGCACCTACCACAGTTCTATTTCGTGTGCATTCCCCCACCCTCTGAGGTGCCCCGCAGGCATGTCTGACTGTCACTATAGAGCTAGTGGGTAAAATAAAAGTTCGGCCTCTCGCTGCCACTCCATTCAAGGAAATTGTTTGGATTTGGTCATTGGGTTTGCTTGTTTTCAAAATGATGATGTGACTGTTATTGGAAAGATGAGTCAGGGAAGTGAGTTTTGTTGTTCTGGATGCGAGGGTTATTGGCTGCTTTTTAAAAAAAATGTAACCCCAAGGGGCCTCAGGGCAGCCTCTGAACCAAGTTTTGGCTCCACACTCTAACATTATCCTCGAAAAAGACAAATATCCTGAGCCATCTGGTGTCTGTGTCTGTGTTTAATAGATCTTTCTCTTGCCTCGAGTAAGAGGGTTTCGTTTGATCAAAAGCGGGTGAACCATAAACATATGACACTAAACTGTATTATTTCATAGTAAAAGAGTAGATAAGCAGCAGCATATTTGAGTGCAAGGTAATGCTAATTTTGGCTGGTGTACTTTGCTATTTTCAATCTCCACAATATCAGCCATGTGATATGGCAAAACTTCCTTTCCCTCTGAACAGCCCTCCGGAATCTGAGAAAAAGGAAGCAGCTAAATATCAAATGACAGAAATTATTCTTAAGTGGGCATCATTTTTAAACTGCATGCTTTTAGACTACTAGAAGAGTGTTTTTCTTGGATCAGAGTTACAACGCTGAACACAGCTATGCTAAAATGGAAATGCCTGGTTTTTGAAAGTTTAATAACAAAGTAGATACAGAGAATTTTGAACATTTGCACTGTCTTCGTAACCTTTAGGGTTGTTTTTTTTTTTCTCGTACACACATAAGCCCCAAAGCCTGTGCCTCTGCTGCAAAACCTCACGTGGAGTACCGTGTGTGATTTCAGACTCCCCAGTACAAGACAGACACTGATATACTGCTGTAAGTCCCTGCAGAGCACCCCCAAGGTGTCTGGGATTGAAGCACCAGTTGTGGTTTGGAGGTGTGCAGACGCCCCTTTCCATTTACATTATTTTATCATTCTATCCTTTTGCACTTCTTCCTTCTCTGTGGCCAGTACATACCATCCTGGTAAGCCTATTGACTTCATCCCATTTTTGCAAACAAGGATGTATGGCCCAGGCAGTGATTTGACCTCACCAGGTTTCTAGGTGAGCTTTGAGACAGTGTTTTTGTACCTTAAAAACTTAAACCTGGCCCCTCTTTTGGCAGAGGCAGCCTGGTAAAAGGCCCTACAGAAGTTTGCAAAGGTCAGGAAGGCTCACTTGCTGGGATTGCCAATCCAGAGTCACCATCTTCCCTTCCCATTTCAGAGCTTTAGCCGACACCACTGTCTTTTAGGGTGAGGCAGATTGGTTTCCCCAGTCCCCCAAAGTTCCCCTGGTACTGTCAGTCCAATATGTATTAAAGATATTTTATATCAAAACAGGTCAGAATTAAGCTTTCTAGAGCTTTCTAGAGTCTCCCTTGACTTTTTTCTCCTTTTTTCGTTTATTCTCCCTTACTTATTAATTCTTCCTTCTGCAACTTTCTTTTTCACTCTCCCATTTTTCTTTTTAATACTTCACTAAGTTTACTTACTCTTTGATCTCCAAGAACATTTCTTTAACTCTCCTTTTCTTACAAAATCCCTTTTCTTCTAAATGTTTCTGATTTTAGCCTTTTTCTTCACTGCTACCATTTCCACTCTTATTCTTTCTTCTCTTCTCCCTCTTTGAAAATAAATAACCGTCTCTTAATTCCCTTTTCCTGCCTTCCCCATCTTCTCATATTTTCTCACCTGTGTCTCCTGTCTCCTTTTGTGCTCCAAGCCTTTTTTTCTTTCACATGGCTTCCCCATCACTCCATACTCCAGGCTGTTTCTCCACTATCACTTCCCAGTTCATTTCCCCTGTCATTTACCATGTCTCTAAATAACTGGCCAAGAGTTTAAAGCTTTTTCCATTTTCCTCCTCCATGGAGAAGGGTGCAGAGAAAAACCTGTCCTTTGTCCCACCCATTGGTATTGGCTGTGTGACATTATTCTTTTGCCACCACAATACTTCTAAATTGTGAGAGAAGTTGCTAAGACATCACAGAGGTCCTTCCCCTTCAGGGAACTCTGCTGTGTTTCCACTTCAACTCTACTTTTATCCTTCTATCTACACTGGTCTTGCCAGATAACCTAATAAGATGGTATGTCATGTCTGTCTGTCTCCTCCTTTTAGAAGCTGCTGCTCACCATGTTCCCAGTGGACACCTTTAAATAATTATTAATATTATTTAAAGCCTTCCCAAAGACTCCTGAGCAAACCACACAGTTCTCCCTCCCTAAAAGACAGTAACATCATCTTGAGGTGGGTTTTCCCCAGACAGAAGATGAAAACACCTGTCTCTCCATTTCCCTGCAGGACAAGCCAAACACGGCACTCTTCTGCGTGTGGTGCTCCAAGGGAGTGGTTCAAACCATCCTCTCCATATAAATCACATCTCAAATGTTTTTTGTTGCCAGTGACTTAAGTATATTTCCAGAAAAGCACCTCAGAACATGAAAGAAAAGACACCAGAAAAAATAAGCATTTAAGAGCTGTGCTTTGCTTCCCGTCCAAGGTTAATTTTTGGATTCTCTGAAACTACAGATGGATGACAAGAAACACAGAATATTGAGAGAGTGTAATAATCTTGTGCAAACCTCTCACACCCACGCACTCTCCCTTTTCTGGGTCTGGCTGACTCATACAAGTCAACTTCAGGGAAAAAATTACTTTAAAAAAGCACATTCCCCCAGCAGCTAATCTCCTGTGGATATAAGGAAGGTGCTTCTTTGATCTCACCTTGCTAGGACAGCCAAAACAGCACTGGCAGGTACAAATGCAGAATTAGGCACACCCAGCCTCGCTCAGCAGATCATTCCTCTTCCTCAGGTGTATTTGTTTTAACACGGCAGTCAGGGTTCGGCAGCTGCAGTAGGATTAGAGGGTGACTCAGGAGGAAAGGTTCAGGGGAGTTTGTAGACCATCTGCTGTGTACCTTTTTATGCCAGCTGTCTTATTCTTCTTTACCCATTCTGGCAAGGTCTGCGAGTAAGTTCCCTTATGCCAAGTGCGAATATTTAAGTTGCTGGATAACTCCCTTAAAATTTGTTTCCATCTTTTAAGGAACAAGGCATCCCTTTCAACCTGATGGAACCACTTTCTGTTAGCTCCTACCCAATGCTTTTACATTAAAAACCCACGGATAATATTTCTGTACAAGGGGGTTATACATGCAAAAAGGATTCTGGTGTTGGGATCACCAGTACAACCCTGAAAAGACCAGATCTGGAGCCAGGAAAAGGGTAGCTGCACCTCCAACCTTGCTTCCAAAAGATGGACAAGACACCTTGGAGGTAGCACTGCAGGTGCTCTGCTACTGGGACTCAAGCTAGTGTCTCCCCTTGGCATCACACTGGTTCCTGTCCATGTATCCAGCTACACAGACCTAAGGTGGGGACTTTTAACAGCACGCACAGCCCAGACATGCCCTCAGATGTATCCAAACGCCTTGGCAAGCTCTCTTCCTCTGAGTTGAAAATTCCAGTAAATCCATGTGCGTGACCTCTGATCTTGCGGAAAATACCAGGATATGTCCAGTAATAGCTCATAGTAATCAGTTACACAGACCACCATTTAGTTACACTGTGAGAGATTCAGGGGAAACTCTCAGTAAAAGCTTTAATATTCATTAAAGTCTCTTCAAAGACTGTTTTCTCTAGCAACCACAATGAACTTTGCAGGGTAGAAAAGACAGACTTTCTTTTTCTTTTGCAGGAAAACACAGCTTTCAATTAAGACAGTACCACTGTCATACAGATTTGGACATGAAAACGACAAATTGCTTTCCATGTTCATTTCTTAGTAACGTCTCCCATCCACCTCTGTGTTTCCCTGCAATAATGGAGATAATTGAATTCCCTCTGTGCGAGTTGGGTAAACTGAAATTGTGGACTGGAGCATCTTTTCCCTTCACGGCCCAAAGTGCTGGCAGAGAGCGCCCAGTCAGGAAGGCTAGGATGGCATGGGTATATATCTTGCTGCATTTCACTCACAGGGGTGAAATACCAATTCCAGTGAACCCAGTATCCAAGAGTTTGGTGGCACCGGGATGTCAGCTCCAATCTCCTGCTCGAAGTTTGATGATTCCTTATCAACGCCACTGTCAGTAAGTATTTACTGGCTAGCATATCGCAGGCAAATTCAAAAGAAAAAACCCATTACCGTGTCACCATTCCTGTCTTACCAACTTTCGGTACCTGACTTAGGTGCCTAAATTAGAAAACCAGCGTCCCTAGCTCCTTTGGCAGTCAATGGAAAGGGGAAAGTCACCCCCAAGGACAACTCAGAGTAAGAAACTAGTAGTCGGGCGTGTTCTCCTCCATTAATTGTATAGGAAGATGAAGCTCTTGTTCAGATGTCCACACTTAGCTTCTGTACCTTTCTAAACCATCAGGCTGAAAAATAATTTTAAAGAGACAAGACTATTTCACAGTTAAAGCCAAAACTGTTATCAGTATTGATGCTTCCGTTGACATCTTGAACGGCTCTCTTGCAGACCGGCAAAGCACGAGGTCTGAAAAATCCCCAAACTTTTCTCTCTGCAGTAAGATTCAAGAATCACCAGGGAGCTTTGACCATGCCCTCTGCAATCAATATGGTGTAGCTGAGCTTAGCTTGGACTCGTGCATTCCTTATAACTTGTCCGTATCTCTCGTTTATACCCAAAATGGACTGCTTTAACTAAACATTCAGATAGAACAAGGAAAAGGCAAATTAGAAAAAACAGAGTTTATGGTAAAATCATGTATGACTTAGCTAGTGGACATCGGTATTTAATGAACCAGTTGCTAAATCTTAAGAACACCATCTTGCCTGTTAATTGCTATATTTTAGCCAAATAAATCTATCAAGTATATTTATCACTGAGAGAGTCTGGACTGTAAAATCAATATGGGAGACTATGAGCAGAAGCATTACTTGAAAAATAAAGGAGCATTGAAATTTTGGTTTGTTTTTTTTCCCTCCATAAAAGTTATGAAGAAGAAAGAAAAATATCACTGTGCCATTTTAAAAATTTCGGGAAACCAAACCCACTATTTTACCTATGATGCTGTCAGGAAAAAATTGCTAGAAGGACTGTGTAACTACATCTGCTCTAAAGCAACTGAAGAGGAGCTATTTTGTCTGCAAGACAGAAAATAATTCTCTGTTTAGGAGATGGTTTTCTACAGAGGTTAAGCATTATTTTCCTGTTATTTTCCTTAAAGGACAATTGGAGAAAACAATCATTTACACATAAAGTAAGATGAATAAAATGTTGTGGATCTAATTCAGGTTGGGAGTATTTCAGAGATTCAAAGCAAATAAAAAAAACCTAACCAGAATGATTTTACAAACCACAAGTAATAGAAATCAAAGGAATTCAGTTAAGGTTAAAATGAGGAATCACATTTAAAACACTCTGTGCTGGTCTCCCAGCAAACATGACGAAGGAAACAAAATTTCAGATGCAACTTAATTTGCCACAACCGACCACATCAATACATCAGTGACCATGAGGAAAGAGAACATTTTCCTTTTAATTATATGGTCATCACAAATAACTTTGGTCTTCATTAAATCTCTAGAAGAAGATACACTTGGCAAGTTTGCATTAAATAGCACTCTGAAAATCCGTATTCTTATTCTTCATTACTTCATTACATCTTATTCTTCACATACTGCGACTGCTCACAGTTTTATAAGAATGACCAAACCCAGGGTAAGAGTTTTTACATATGCAAATCTCCAAAGTCCAGGACACCACACAGTATCACTGACATGAAAAAGCAGAGGCAGGTGGGATGAAAAACATTGTACTTCCAACCAGTGTAATGCAATCAAGCATTTGCAAATAGTCTAAACGCAAGACCATCTCTACATTTGAGCATACCCATGGTGCAAAGCTAGGGTGAAGGAGGAAGCCATGAAACCGGTGAATGCAGCCCTGTAACAATTCCTTGCAAAGCGAACAACATCTATTCCCACCGAATAAGTTGTCTGGACATTGCACCCTGGTCACTTCCGGATGCTGTACCAAAGCTGTAGGTAGGCACCGCAGCTCTGAGAAGTTTTGAGCTATGCCAGGAGCCAGGCAGGGATTGACTTCAGGACCAGGGAATGAGAGAAACTCCCAGGTGGAGGACTCGACTTTCCTTTTACAGTTAGAGTGCAACCCATCCACATCTTTTTCACTTCTGTCTTCAACACAGATGAAATGCACCCAAGAAGTGTCCATTCCTTTCCATTGACTATAAGAAACCCTGGAGTGTCTGGCTGATATATAGAACACACACAGCACTGCCAAAGGGACCCCTATCAAAATGTCCGTGGAGACGCGACCTTCACAAGCATCAACCATTCCTATTCATTATTCAGTGGGTCTGCCCACTGTCTGCCAGGTTAAGGAGCCACATTACATTTTATAGGGGTTTTCTGGGTGGAGAATCTACAAGAAACAGAACTTTTTCAGGAACAGTGGGAGGATAAGTATACGTTTAAAATAGTAACAAATGAGGAAACGAGTCTCATATGTCATGCTAACTGTGAACTCATTCATTGAAGAATTCTAAAAAAATGTCACTTCCCTTCCTAACAATGAAAATAGTCTCAAAAGCACTTTGAAATCCCAAATCCAGATATAACAAAGACAAAGTAGTATGGAGTTTGCTTATACACTCAATTGAATTGATCAGAACTTATTTAGCCCTTTTGCACTACAGGAATTAATCTAAAAACTTCAAAAGTGGAACAGAGAAGATAATTTCTATTAGCTTTTATGTATCTTCTTACAGTATTCTACCACAAGATAAAATAAATAGTATCTTCCATATTTTTTTAAAAGGCAAAGTGTAGAAAAACTAACAAAGCATAGAAAAATATAGAAATGCTGTGTACAGCTGTATTACATCATCTCAGAATATTGTCTGAGGGTGACAGACTGGAGCCATAAATAATATGTTTCAAAACCTTCTGTGGCAAATGACTCCAATAAGTTGGCTGCAAAGTGAAGAAAATATTACAGCTGAAAGACAATATAGTGGAGATGGAAATTTTCACCATATAAACAGATATTAAGCTGAAAGCCAGATTAAATCATTTATCCTGTGAAATGTATTCATTTTTTTTATAACAAGGAATACCTAATACACCCAATCAAAAGTTTTCTTTTGGTGTCCAGCAATACTGGTGTGTGTTTATATCCTCCAAAGCAGAGGAAGAAGACCACCAAGTGCAGGCAGGCCTTGTGGTCCCTGTGCGGACCCTTCACAGGGTGCAGTTATGGACCTGTCACCCTTTTAATTGTAATTCATCTGACTGCAAATCGTCCGACTGCTGTTCTACAAATCAGCCAGTTGTTCTAAGTCCCCTTTAAAGTCAGTGAGAAAACGCATTTTTTGAGCGTATCTTAATATACCAACAGTCAGGTGGCAAATGCCGGGATAGAAGCAGGCAGCACTCCACAACAAATGACATGTTAACGTGTGGGCAAATGACCTAAAAATGCTTGTTGATGGTACCTATGCTCTTCTTAGAACTGCTGAACTCAAGTAGTCCTAAGTAGGTAAAAGATGCTCCAGAGGTCTGCAGATTAGAGGCGTCTCTACTCCCAAGTTGCGGCTGGAGCAGCGAACACCCCCATTGAGAAATGAATATTGCTGTTACAGCTAATGACCTGGGTCAAGGCTTTTTGGAGAAGTGCTGCTCCACACTGAAGAGACATTGCTTGGAAATGAGTGGGAACCCAAGGCACACAAACCGGGCAAGCAACTTCTTCTCTGAGTGTGAAAAAAGGTAAGTTTATTCAGCATTTCAAGTGACGAAGTAATACAACTGCACATACAAACTCATGATATAGCCAGACATGGCAAAAAAAATAAAAAATCAATCAGATAGTAACAAGGAGGTGAGACAATATTAAGAATGTCAAGAAATTCACATGGAATTATCAGGAGAAACTAGCTGAAATATTTCATAAAAGGGCCCATAGACCATGGGCGGGCTCCACCCGGCACCCCGGGGAATGGACCACAGGGCTCTGCTGCGCCTGGACCAGAAGAAGGGTCATACACTGTGGGAAGTCTGAGCAGGGCAATGCTGTGAAAGTCTCATGCCTCAGTGCTTGACACCAGGAGGTCTGTGCAATGTCATTTGCAACCACTATAAGGCCTCTTGGCACAGTTGTGTAAATAAGAACCAGACACTTTGATTTCAAAATCAGTATTTTTCAAACGTAAGAAAGACCCTCTGTGGGAATGACTGAAGTCCACGATAGCTGTGCTGTGGTAAACACAAGCTATTTTGAGTTATTGACTGCATAAACCCATAGGAACACATCTATATTTTTAAATAGATGCCACTTCTCCAAGTAGCATAATGGTTCAGGAGAGTTCATTTTAATGTTCCATGTGGAAAATAAATTCACTCTGAGAGTGAGATTTAAGTATGGAGAGGACTGAGCAAGAGAGTGAAAAATAAGTAAGACTCCTGTGATTTAACTGTGGGGTGATAGCTACAACCCTGTAATTAATCTGCTTAATAAAATAAGAGATAAAATCCCATATACTTTTACCACCCAGAGATACAGCTTTAGTGGTGTACCAAAGCCTTTTTCTGTACCACATACTTCAACATTCACGACTCGAGCTTTGCCATACAGCCCAAAATGTGTGTGCCATTGTTAATGTAGGGATGGCAAACAGAGATCAACTGGTATAGAGGATCAAGGAAAAGAGATTGCTTTCCTCGTGAACAAGACACTTCCTTCCAAGTATTTCAGGGACAGTGCACAATGTAGCCTTCATATTTAGCCTTTAAAGCAGATCAGAAATTAGTATCTCTGAAAGACTGCACTTAATACCTTACTGCTTAAAAAAAATGGGTGAAGCAATTTTCAGTCAATTGAGGTTATTTTGTGGAAAATGACAGCAGACTTTCTCATATTTAGAGGATTAATTGCGTTTTTCCACTTTCTGCACTGATGACTTCTCGATGCCCCGTTAGCCGGTTATCAGGAGGCGTTCGCTTGCAGTTGTCCATTCTGACAATGTCTCACCCACTTTCTATCTCCCCAAGTCAGGGCGGACAGGAAGGTGAGTCAGTAACGCCATTACCATTAACTAGCAGCTTGCTCACTCACGATAAGTACCATAGCAAAAATGTAGGAGTGTTTTATTGCTCTCAGTGTACAAATACACTGGTACTAAATTAGGGACCGTTGTTTCAATTTGGCTTTTGTTACTCAGGGTGGGCAGAATTTAGCCTATAGTATTTTAGGGAAAAGAAACTACCAGAAAACTGTCTTCTCTACATGCACAACTCTAATTAAACAAGTTAGTAGATCTGCATTCAGATCAGCAGGGAAATTATTCCCTCGTATTTCTTATGCTCATGTATGACAAAGAAAAAATAATCATTTTAAGGCAGTGTGGTCTGAGACATCTGAAAAGGGGGTTTAAACTTAGAACAGCATAGACCAGCAGTTACCACACAGCGGTTCATCTAGCGAAACACTGTCACTGACAGTATCTGGATTGAGATATAAAGCTAAAAAATCCTGTAATGGACAATCCTTAATAGTATATCTCCAGGGGAAGTGTCTTCCTGACCCTAAATAGGAAGTGGATGACTTTCATCCTGGAACATGAAGTTTTATAACCTCTTCCATGTTATTTTCTATTTAAGGTAGCAGCCGAAATTTTTATTGGACTCCTCCTAAAACTTTTGCCTGAGTAATATGTTCTGAAAGTCTGTGTGCTTTTTGGAAAAACACATTTAATCAGTTTGAGCTATATTGCCATTTTAACCTCACTGGGAACTCCCTTGAGCTCGTGCTTTTGCAGAACCTGAGGAAAATTTTGCATATACCTACTGTATCATCCTTTGTTTGTTTCTTCACAGCATCTAATAGCCTGACCTTTCTGTCTCTACCTCACACAGCAGCCTATTTTTATTGCTTCCAAACCTTTTTCTGCCATATTCTTATTTCAGAGATGACCAGAGTTCAAGGCGGTGGCTCCAGGTATATCACTTTCCAACAAGGTTTTCTAACATGCTGCTGGACATAGTGTCCCCTTCCACTAACATAAGGCTCCTTGGCAGACTGTCTGCAGGCAACAAAAGTGTGCCTAGAAAAGTGAAAAAGTGGTCTAAGAGGTGTGCATAAGACTATATTACAGGTTGTCTGTCTAACAGCCCACAAGTCTAGTCTTGCAGGTATTTGGGGGTTATTCTCATGGTATGCACAAATCTCTCCCAAGAGAGACACTGATTGTTTCTGCAACAACGTAATATCATAACATGGTCCACATTAGCCTTTCACATTCCTGACATAGCCCCACATCTTTTTGACACACACCTTGCATCAAATGCCCTTGCAGCCTGAAACGCCAAAACACCTGATACTAGAATAAACATAAATTCTTCAGCTATTGCACATTAAAATTCTTTAGCAGAATACAGAAATTCTTTCTCCACAGAAAGAAAATGTCTTTAGTGAGGCCAGCAGCCCTGAGAACAAGACCTAAAATCCCAAACAAACCATGATTTGTAGGAGGTTGTGAGGCTGGAGGAGTCTGATTGCTTTTCATAAAAATCCTTGAAGAAATAGGATGTCATCAGTAAAAATATAAACATGCACTAAATGATTGGAACATAACTTTAGATAGGCAAAATAATCTTATCCTGTGTGCTGAGACAGATCTGTCTAGACTGCTTTCCTTATCTTGCAGCCAAACTGTTCTCCCCGTAGCAGTCAGTTATACCTTTCAGTAGGCTCTCTGTCCAGACACACAAAAATATCCAGGGGAGGAGCTCTGTAAAAGCACATGTTCTGTTAGGGAAAAGCTGTTGGAACGGTGTCTCCAGATAAAGACGATTTCTTTCAAGCACCTTGGGTTGGAGTGATTAATGAACATGCCATAGTGGCAGCAGCAGAAAGAAATTACAGAAAATAATCTTAAGTTGGAGAGTGGAACAAGTAAAAGTCTCAAAGGAGCTGGATCCCTACAGATATACAGAAGGCAACAAAAAAAAGATTTATACATTGCATCATTCTATATCTTCAGTCAGTAAGTGCCAGTGGAAAGAAAGATTGTAAGAGACTTTTACGTCTGACACTAGCCAACTAGGCGGACTTGGTCTTTATCCATTCTCATTTAAAGTCAGAGGGAAGAAAAAAACACAGAATGGGAAACAAAAATGAGGTGGGCTGCACCACACTGAAAATAAAACATAAGAATAGTGTCTAAACCAAGGGTACAAAAACTGATACCAAAATGGAAGGATTTGTGACTGATCTAAGACTGAAGACGCAATATCCTGGAAGAAAAGAGGCGAAAGAGTTAACCATGTCTTCAATGACAGGCCACACTGCGACTAGCATCTGAAATGGGGAAAAAACACATAAATTTCATGCCTTTTACCAGGAAACCCAAAATTAACATTTCCCCAGACGTCTCAAATTTTGCGTAAAACAAATTGCTCACTCCAGAATAATGTTTCTGTAGTGAGGACCATGCTTTAATACCTTCAGCAAGGTGAAAACCCAAAACACTACATGAAAAGAGGTCTGAAGCAAACTATCTTTTTTTCATTTTAAGTGTGACATTGACACTCCATATCAATTACTGGTATGAAGAACACAGACTTACACTTAAACTTAAAATATTATGAAAACCAGAGGATGGGGGAGACACTTACTTAAGAAGCATTATAATAATGATGAAGTTCCTATAGTGCTGAAGTTCCTATGTCCATATTTTAATAAACAGTCAGAACATTGAAGTGCTTACAATAGAAAGAAAACCGTCATGAAGAAAATGTGTGAAAGATAATAGCTGTTTCTTGTGGGTTTGATGCCTATTTCTCAGCCAAAAGTTTCAAATCACAGGTTTGCCCCCAGAGAGTTCCACTACATCCCAGATTGCACCTTTCCAAAAGAGAATCTGATCTGCAAACATGCACAAGTATTTCTTGCACAATCCAGGGAGTGACAGTGGTGGAACTTCCCATGGTGACACAGAGCTTAAGGACTGTCTACTGAGGCAAGAAGGTCACGCTGAATACGTATATTGTGTCCCTGGACTCTTCTCACTTGCCTTCGCAGTGGTGCTCTTCTACCCTGGAACAAATGAGGAGTGATTCCTAGAAGACCGAAGACCATGCAGAAGAAATACAATTTTCTCTTTTTAAGCCATCAGCAACATTTCAACCTGTGTGAGCCCCATTTCCAAAGACAGGTCCTTCCAAGAAATGAAAGGCTGCTATCATTTGGAAGGTCAGCGTACAAGAAATCTCCTTGAGTTCTGATCACTGAACATACCCATTGCTTGGATTCAAAGAACATTTCAAGTTAAAAAACATCAAATAGAAGTTCAGACTATTTATTTTTATTCCTATTTGTTTCTTATTTTTAATAATCTACCAGAGAGCACTTGTCAGTTGTGTACTTGTTTGTAAGAACATGCAAAAATAAACAGAAGCTGCTCAATTCTATAGTCAGTGGAGTCTCCTAGGTTGCACAGAAGTATCTGCAGTAGTATTCAGAATCAGCCACATACCAGGTTTAACTACCTACTGTGCCTGCTTGAAGTGCACGGAAAGATTACAGGTTACTTGGGAGAAAATTAAAGCAGAATTAAATAGTTTTCAGTGTTAAAACAGAATCAGCTAGAACCAAACACATGCTTCAAGGAAAACAAAAGGATTTCACTTAATTGAGCAATTTTTCCTGGCAAGAATCTAACACCATAGCAGGTTGCATTTTCTGCTCGTGCATCACATATACTAATGCTCATCACCAACTATATCAACATACAGAACTGGACAAAACCTTGGCTGGGGCCTTTGCTTTCCACGGGGTAGTTTTTCCTTACAGATTAACACAACATAATTTAATTTCTTTATAGCCTATTCTTTGTTACTTTTTTTTTCCCCCACAGACAAAATATAAAAGCAGATGTAGATGAAAACAGGCATAGTGGGTCAGACCAAAGAGCAGTTCTTTGTAAAAGCCCGGCATCCTGTCTCCAACAATGGCCAACAGCAATGCAATGGGCAACTGCACAGCAATACATCTCCCCAATATTTTCCCAGCCCTTAGCAATTTGTGGCTCAGAGACTCCTAAGCCAGAGGTGGTGTCTCTGTTTTCAATAGCCCTTCACGGCATAGGCTATTCCCCTTCTTCATGCTGCCATGTTCCACACTTTTCTGCAACAAATTCGATTGCACAAACCAAGTGACCAGCTAAATATTCCAGTTTGCCCAAGAGTTGTGTGTACATTAGCCAGCACCATTCTTACCAAATGAGCAGCGACCACACAAAAGCAAAATATGTATTCTCCAGGGGCTAAAACAAATTCACTTACAACACATGATGATTAAAAAGGAGGAAACTACAATTCCAACAACAATAAGGCCAGCTTCTACTGCTTGTAGCACTGAGCTGCCTTTGCTATTTCCTGCCACAGGAACCAATTGCCAGTTGCTTGACACTGTTAACATTTCTGAGACACCTCATCAACCATGACTTGAGCCTTTTGCTTGCACAGAACTTCAGAAAACAAGACTGTTCTTTGTGCTCATCCTGGTTTGAAGATTTTTTGAATGGCTCCATTATTCTGAATCTAGTGAAGTATACTTGATTTCCACTGTCACAGAGTTTTTAGGTGCAAACAGTATTTGTCTAAACATACAGATGATGCTTTCACACTGTCTGGATACTCCATTTGGAAGAAAAAGACTTGAAATAAATATGAGAGGAACCAGCTTTCTCCAAGCCACCATGAAGCAGTTAAATTCTTCCAGAAAACCACAGAGAATGTTGGCGACATGCTAAATATTCCGTCTTCTTGGGGGGAAAAAAAAAAAAAAGAAGAAAACAGGAAAATCTGAATGAAGAGACTAATTAGTATTCCATGAGCACATAGAACTCAGGCTGTTATCTTGCCAGACAAGGACTTGCACTGTGAGGCCTTTTTACTGAACAAGCTTGAAATACAACCTTATGTGAAGAGGTTGATGAAAACTTTCTTCAATTTCTTTGTTTGCAAGCACAACATGAGCCTGGTATTTCAAAAGGCTGGAAAAAAAGAGTCACAGCAGAAACCCCAAACCCAGCATTTCAGGGTGAGATAATGGAAATCTTGTGTGTCTCAAAATTCCTGAAGTTAGAGGCAGAGCTGCTCAAATGGGAAAGGTAACTTCCTTGCTACTCAACTCGGTCAAAAGTCCTAAACATGGTCGCACATCCTAAACTCTGTCAGGTACAACTCTTTCACCAAAAGAAAGCTGAACTTCCAGAAAATTCACACTTGACACTCAAGTGATCCATCGGATGAAAGCTACCATTTATTCTGAGAGCAAATCTGGAAAAATCTAAACTTGGGCATGAGATTCCTGAATATTCAAGAAGGAAGAAGATTCTAAATAAATACGGACTGGTCACCTAGCCACTTACACCCTGTACGTGAATTTTCTAAGTCTTTCTGTTTCATACAATTGGTCTTTTAACATCTAACTTTTCACCATGGTTTGAAAAGGAAGGCTAGAAAATTATTTCAAACCAACTCCAAGCAGAAGCATGAATTCAAAGTATGCTTTTGGTAAACGTTTTGATTACAACCAGGGCTGACTGATTATTCAGATTTATATATCGCAAGCCAACTGTTAGCTAGGAGATCACTAAAGACAGTTCAGAAATATCTCAGCTCGCAGAGCCAAAACAAACAGTGTTTTTTAAAATTGGTGAGGTCAGTAAATACTGCTTTGTTGGTGTCTACAACCACTGCTTTACGTATTGTTTCAAGGCAGCAGATAATATGAAATCATAGCTTTATTTCATGATGGGGAAATCACTGTTCAACTAGTGGCTGATTTCCACAAATAAAGATTTACAAAGTACAAAATGATCTGTTTCAAGAATGCCAAGGTGAACACCATTGTCTGGATTTTTTCACCATTTGTATGCAGGGTTTTTGACTTGAGTTTTAAAAGGAATATTATAACAAGTAGTTTTGTGCCATGTATATATTTTTCCATTTTAATACAGTGAGATAAATGAACTTGGAGTCTAAGCTGTGTAGTTCCTCTTCCTGTGCATGTAATCCCTGACTTTCCAATTGGCAAATAAATATATCAGAAACTAAATGTCACACAATTAGACTGCTCTGCCAGCTGGGCTCCAGCTAATGTTTTCAAAGTCTAAATCTTGGAACCAAGTTTGAAAATTTTTTACTAATTAATTTTTCCTCATAGAGTTTGGTTTGACTTAGCACCTGAACATCTTAAGCCGACAATCTGCCATGCCTGTTCTTGTTAAGCAACACTCAATTCTGGAAGTAATCCCATTGAAATCGGTGGAATTTATTCCAGAAAATGAGATGAATCAGTAAACGGGCAAATGGCAGATTCCAGCTAACCTCTGAATTTAACAAACTGCAATTTCCCGCAAATTCTTGGTACTGTGTTAGAGTTACTTCAGTAATGCAGGAGTTGAATGGTTGAATTTTGTTGTCTCTGACTGGATTAGCATTTTTATCCATTTAATCCTCATATTCATTTTGGTACCATCATTCTAAAATTTCAGCTGGTTTAATCCTGTCAGAGAATGACATACTTCATCATCCATGTCCTGAAAAGCAGGTAAAGAAGCCAAAGAGCCGTGGATTTGTGTATTTTTAAGGTGTCCATCAGCATTTTGACAGAAAAATGGTAAAATATATCACACTATTTATTCTTTAAAAAGTGTCAAAAAACAGTTATAGACAAGATAAACATTTTATTGTATGTCATTGCTCAATGTGCTTTGAATTCTACCAGTTTGCCAAATACTGTAAAAACACAGCTGATCATTTCAATTAAATCTCAGACTCCTTTTCCCCCACAAACATGTATTTTACCATTGAAATGAATCATGCCTAGCATCAAACAGTTCTCATCAAACTTTGATTTTGATACATCATTCTGATATTAAAGTGGGATTTTTACAGTTCAGATCCTTTAATACAAATCAGAAACCAGCAGATTATTTATACTGATCAGCAGACTCTTTGAAAGCTATCTGGACAAGTACGATGAGTGTTATGCAGCTCAGGTGAAGTTGCAGTATACCTAAGATGACATAGAGGAATCAGTAACTCAATTTTGCGATAATTAAGTTTTCTGCAATTTTTTACCAATACATCAAAATTAAACCTCACTCACCTTATAAAGCTGCTATTATCTCATAGCTTGTTTATTTTAGGGGAGCCACATTCATGCATTAGTTGCCTGTTTTAGAAGATAAACCCTGGCTTTACTTCTCTAATTGTTTTGTATTACATACATGCTACTTGTCTGGTAGAAGACAGCAGTGCTACTGACCTCATGGCTTTCATAGTCCATAGTCCAATCTGCTGCCCTTCCGGTCCATGAGACCATGGTAAATGTTCCTATTAGGATTTTCAACTGAAGTTTGGATGATAAACCTGTTTGTTGGTGGCACGAAAGACACGGTAAAGTTTGACTGCGGGTTCGTTGATCTGCATTTGGCAACCACTGCCTTTACAGGCCCGAGGAGCTCCATGTGACAGCAGCAGAACTGCCACTACCAAGAGTGGTCCCGGTTCTCCCTTCTGGCACAGGTACAACAGGTGACCTACAAATTTGGCTGGAGGTGTAACGACAGGAGGGGGGTGCTGTGCATAGAAGATCTGCTGAACTTCCCAACTTAAGCCATGCTATTTTAATTTTAGAAGTGGAGGTTCTCTCCCTTTCCTGCAAGGATGGAGAGAACTGGAGAACTGGATCAAGTGACATAGATTTTAAAAACAGCATGAGTTGCCTGATTCTGATCCCAGGTGCTACATTTCTACATATTTTGCTGAGTAAATACAACTTAATACAAACATGAAATAATGACTGTTATAACACCAATTCTTCACAGTTCTCTAGAGACAGTACCTTTATTTGACTGAAGAAATGAGAGCCACAAAAGGAGGTCATTACTATACAGTCAAGACTGTGTCTTAAGAGGTTACTCTTGGAAACATTCCCCTGCTGAATTTATCTCCTCTCCTCTGTCGGCTTTAGCTACAACATCAACTTTGTAAATGTTCATCATTAGCACTTGGATGTATATCTGGTACAATACTGCAAAGAAATTCTGTCTCCATGGTTCCTTCTGGGAAGTTCTGCAATGGATGAAAGCAAAAGCATTTGGTCAATCATCTAAAAGTAGCTGAGATCTGTACAGACCATTTAGACTGGTAAATAATCCCTATCTCATTTAGTTTTGTTTTAGAAAAACCCATTTATGCACGAGTCCCTTAAAAGAGATAAGGAGGTCACTATGTTGGCTCTCCCATGCCTTCCACCCCCTTTTAATATTACTTAGAATGATTTTCAGCTGACTTTAATTGGTTTTCCAGCAGAAAATGGAATTTTATACACACATATTTATATATCTGTGACCTAAAAAGGAAGGAAGCAGACAAATGATTGTGTCTTGCAATGCAAACTTACACACCACCAGGACCAGTGTTTGGATGGGGAGAAGAGTTCAAAACACTCTCAGCTTTTCCTTGTCCCAGCTGTATGTCTGCACCCATATACCCAAAACATTGCACAGATTTCTTAACTTCACCTGCAAGGGACATGAGGGAGCAGCACCCCTGGGAAGCCAGGAGAAGGCATGAGGGATGCTCTCTCCCAGGGCTCTCAGGCAGCGGGGCACATACAATTGGCGCTGTATGCACCAATTCAAAACTGCGTGGTCTGACACAAAACCAGCTTCTGTGGCTACATACAATGGTGCCCATGGCCACCACTGCCACTGCTGTTCCTGCCCCCCCCTACCACCAAAGAGTGGTGCCTGACAAAAGCAACTGTGGAAAACCTTTGCTATATTCCACCAAAACTGTTGGCTAATTCTGGAAACCCATATCGAAACTGGAGTAATGTACGAAAATCAGTCATCTCCTAACTGCTGTAATTCGCAAAGATCTCCGGTTTTATGCCCCTGGATAATGCCACAAATGCTGTGCAGTGGCATTTGTTCAGCCCTGACTCATAGACAGACGAATGCCACTGAATGAATCACCAGCAGCACTTTCCGCAGTACCTAACAAGGTAGCTCATCCAAATATTGATCAGGTCTAAATCTCTCTAGATTTTGAGATCTGACATACCATAGTCCAGGACGCTATTCACTAGTGAACACCAGAGTTGTGGAAAGGGGGCTTACAGTAACCAACCAAGATGGCAAAATATCGGTTGGTGCATCCTTTGTTGGTAGGAGCTACCTTCTGCCTGCCGTTAAGCTGTTGAAATGATACGAACACTGCTGAAATGCAAGAGAAATAGCAACTTATTGACTTAATAACAGAGAACTTTAAGGCAAATTAAGAAAATCACTCTATAAAACATCTCATTCTGTTCAGTCCACTGCTGCAGAAGGTCATTAAGCCAAACATTGTAGTAAAATCATTTCAACCCATAACGGTTGAAAGGACAAACACTAAGCAAAGGATAATGACAAATTAGCATTCAGGACAGCAGCTGAACATTGCAGGTGTTGAGGGACGATAGTTCTTTCCTGCGTAAGTGCCTGGAAAAACACGTTTCTTCCCCTTTCCCCTCCTATGTCGGGCACCGGGCGAGGACCACCTCTGGTGCTCACAGAGGCTGAGGCTCCGCTCGACCTCAGGGCAAGTGGGCTGAAAGCCCTTTGACTTTTGCTGCGTTAATGGCTGCCTCAGTGTACAGGGAAGGGGCAGCCCTCCTTACCCTTCACTCTGCCCAGCAAGGGCCGAGCCTGGGTCAGGCCCCCAGCCCAGCCCATGGCCAGGGCCAGGCCCAGGCCCCAGGCCCAAGACCTAGGCCAAGGTCCAGCCCCAGGCCCAAGACCAGGCCCAGGCCACAGCCCCACACCTCTGCCCCACAGACACGGCCCCGCCCTCCCCGCAGGCCCCGCCCTCCTACAGCTC
>NW_009647769.1:2488349-2513731 GCF_000708025.1 Charadrius vociferus | reverse complement strand
GGCTGTGACAGGCGGGGAGGAGAAGGAAGTGGTGGTTTTCAAAACATCTTTCTTTCTTGTTGTTGTTTCTCCTGCTAAGCCGTGAAGGTTCCGTCGCAACTCCTAGCTAAAGGGATTGCGCGGGTGTTTCTCTATGTAGGTAAAAAAATCTTCCTGAAAACACTGTAAATCGTCTTGCCGAGTGCTGGTGGAGGCATTCTTTCAGCTACATTCATGCCCGATTCCTCCTTTCCTGAGTATTACCCAAGATTGGTTTTAACCTAAACAGAAACTTTTTGTTGTTTCCAGGCGACTGGAAAGTGAAACCAACTAAAAGCAAAAATGAAACTTTTCAGCTGATTTTTAGTGTGCAGAGTAGAGAAAATAAGCAGTAGAATGTTGGATGGGAGCAAATCGGGCTTTATGAATGGCATCTCAAGGCTTGTTAGTAATTTGTTTAACCTTGTCAAAGGCAATTTACCTACCTTAGATGTCAGGTGTTATTCCAGAACATCTCATGTCACAAAGTAATTTCTGTGAAATAGTCTTTGTTTTTAGAATTTAAACCTGCACTTGATCAAATACGTATCTGGTTATAAGTGTCTTAAATTATCATGAAGACTTCAAATCTCTTAATTTTTTGCTGTTTGGTATGTGGTAGCTTCTGTCTTAGAAGCTATAGGTCCCAGTACTGCTAAGTTTAGAGCTTAAAAGAAGCTATTTTGTTGTTATGGCAATGGGTAACTTTCTGCTTTACGCAGCATAGAAATTTAACTGTAGCCATGATGTGAATCTGCATCTGTATATGTGTTTATATTCTGTGTCACGGAATAGTATGAATCACAGCAACTCAACAGTCCTTAAAATTCAGAAAGTGCCATCAATTAAAATTTTTTTTTGCCTTTTTTTTTTTTTAAGGAAATGGTCCCAAGTAATTGTGAAATTTAATCACATGATGAATGGAGAAGTAGCAAGCTTTCAGGTAGGGAGAAGGCTGTGAACGTATGCCAAAGTTGGAAATAGCTGAGTATCTATAGTACTCCATGTTGCACATTGGAGAGAGTTCTTAATAGCTAATGTTCCTACTAAGCATGGGGGAGCAGGAAGGGTGCTGGTCAAGTTTGGAAACATGGCATGTAGTTCTAGATTCACTCTGTGTACACAGAGTGTACGCAAGTCATCTTGACACATATGGATTGAATCTGGGCAGTAGTTTTGGCAAACTACACCAGAATGTTTTTTCTGGTGACTTTGGGGGGGAAATTAACGTGCTGAATCAATTACGTTGGAGCATCGGACACTGATTTTGGCAGATGAAGCCTTAGTTAAGAGAGATGCAGATCCTTGTCCTCAGAAAGGCCGGGACTCAGTGTTCAGTTGCTGGGGTCACTTGGTCAGGATGAGAGCAATCTGCTTTGAGCAGTCACAGGCTGACTGCTGTAGATGATAATATTAAAACAGAATTAGATGAGTGTCTCAGTTTTTGCAGGGCAGATGGAGATCTTCTGAGGCTTTCTGCTGTATGACAGGCTCTAGGTGTATGAGTTATGGAGGCTCAGGTCATTACACACAACACTTAAGTTATTTGATTTGAACCCATTAGTGGCATTTCTACCTTTTTCAAGTTGGAGTTTCTACTAGTTGAGAACTTAAAAATCAAAAGCTTTTGATTTTTATAGGCAATAATGTTAGGAATTGAAGAAACCTGAATTACGATTCAGACTAATAACTCATTTGCTTTGGGCTGTGAGTCCTGTGGATCTTGGGATGCTTTTGTTTGTTATTCATTGCCTTGTGGCCATTTAATTTTACTTAAATTTGGACCTACATCAGCTAACTCAGTGTTATGACGATGATCATTTTGGCTCAGATTATCTCAAAGAGATCCTTCATAATTGTTACTGCATCTTTAACTACTTAACTGGACATGCTACTGCAATGTTCTGTCCTAGGGCTTACTGTGAAGCAAAACCCTTAAAGCCTGACTTCAGGAGAGGTACAATTTTTCATCATTGTCAATAGTTTCTCTTAAATGGTTTTAACATCTAAGTGCTTTTATGCAACACACTAACTTACCTTGCTGGCGGGTCACTTCTGAAATACCGTATGCTATTGTAAATGTGTTGGTCTCTAGAAATATTGAATGCTTGGAACGTGTTAAGTGGTGGTGTTCTGGTTGTCTGTTCATACCTCTGTCAAAATAGCAAATCCTATAACCTAGCTCAGTCCCCCTTTTTGGGTGGGTGGGTGGAACTGGCAAAGATAGTCTTGTTCATTCCCAGACGTACACATGCTAGAGAAGACAGTTTTTGTGAGGCTGCAGGCCCACTCCCCTGGCAGCGTCGTTGTCTGCAGCCATTGATGTCTGTTGTCAGTGCCTCCTGGCACCTGAGGAACTCTTGTCTTCCTCCAGCATCCAGCAAACCTACACCTTTTTTTGATTTCCAGTTTCTAATTGTTATGGGATTTCTAGTTCAACCTCTGCTAAAATGTCTACAGGTAACATGTCATGTTTCATCGGTGCATTTCTGTGATCTAAAATATGAATTGGGTTCTCTGTTGGATCTGTCAATAACACTTCTATATTTTATCATCCATTTCTTTAAGACTGTTGGCTTGGGGAAATTCCCAGGCAATTTGTAGCAAAATTCAACTTGGCTGAAGTTTATAGTGCATGCATTGAATCATGAGCCATTGCTTTTCCTGTAGGACCAGATCTAGTAAAAATAGATTTGACTTGAACTGTCAACTCTAGTTTAACTAAAAGATACTGTCTGTATCTCAGGAAAGCGATAATAGTTTGGAATGAGTACATTGCCGCTTTTTCTGTTCAGCAAACACAAACAATGTTTATTTTGCTCGTGGGGCCAATGTTTCCTGAGCTACAGAAATGACCATTTTTTGGCTTGTTCTTTGCCAAATACAGTAAACTTTGAGCTTCCTTAATGCTGATGTTCACTTGATGCCAGTAGAAAAACACTATTAGCCTTTTTCTTAAACTTGTCTGTCCGTAAAGCTTAATGGTTTTGTTTATGTCCAGTAATATTTTGGATTGTTATCTAGGGGTCTGTATTTTGTATGGCTGATGGGGTAGAAGGGTGTTTAGAAAGTGTCTGTAACGCTTAATAATATTACATGTTTCTTGTAGGTTGTCATCTTTAATTGTTCTAATTAATTTACATTTAGTTTCAGATGGAACAAATATTTTTGAAGTCGTTGTTGTTGTTCCATCTGCCCCACAGAGATCTGGTTCTGTTCCAGCTACTCACATGCTTTTGAGCCTGTAACCAGTGAAAATCTTCAGACTTTTTTGCTAAGCTGTCATAGATGACTTTAAGAAAATGGAAATAGAATTTGCTGTGCCTTTTTGTCAAGAATTACGTAGAATTTTTAGCTTTTGTTTTCATGCTGGACTACCCTGTATACTGAGTCATCTTTTTAGACTCACCTGCTAGTTCATGCACCCTAGAGTGTATTAATAATCTGTTTTGGTTAGAATATGTGCTGCAGAAACTGTTGGTCTTCATTTTGATGGCACAGCTATGCAGAGGACTGTGTTACTGCTCTTCTTGGATGTATTGGTTTAGAATGCTTTTCTGTTTACAATTGTAGTACCTCAGGACTGGAATACTCTTGGATTTTCCAAACCCTTTATTAAAACTTTAACACCATGTTCATTGGCAGTATATTCACAACACCTTTCAAATTAAGTTAGACTGGACATACTTTGCCCTCTTTGTGTTCATGGCTCCAAATAAACTTTCACCGTTTATGTCCAGGCAAGCACATTTGTTGGTCTCGGTCTCACCAGACCTATCTGTGTACCTACCAGTTTGCTTAACTGAATTGGTGTTATTGTCTCCCTGTACGTTTTTGCTTTTTCAGGATGCCTGGACCCTCTTCTGGTCATCCTGTTCTGCAGTCAAAGCATCACCTAAGTTAACGTTGGTACCTTCTCTTTCAGTTTAGTATCTTGGGAGCCAAACACCATCCCAACAGCAATTTGCAGAAGTTAAATAGGGGTGCTGAGTATGCCTATAGTGTACCTCCCCCCTGGTTTTGCTTTCAGAATTGTAGCAAAGCATTTAGGACAGTTGAAAAGATGTGCTGCAAAACCTCTTCGTTTATAGGCGAGAGAAAATGTTGTACCTTATTATATATTTAATTACTTTGGGCATAAGGAGTTGTCAAAAATGAAACTATCTACAAGTTTTCAATCCCAGTTTTACCAGTAGACGTCAGTTTTGTCATCCATCGGTAAGAGAAAAGCATGGCACTTTCCAAGAGATGGTGTCTTCTGCTTTCCAGCAGCGCTAAAACAAGTCCTTCTACTTCCTGACAGCAGACAGGCTTCTACAATATAGTGTCAAAAGAACTATTTCATGACTATGAAAATTTACAAAATTGAATGCATACACTCCATGATTTAAAAAAAACCCTATTTATCAAAGACCGGGAAATTGTCCGCAGGGAAAGCAACAAGGTCCGAAAGGATTTATACTGTGACAGATGTGGACAGGTAGTAACTTGATTCAGTAACTGGAAGTGAAAAGGAATACGTGGTGCACAAATACTAACTTTACCTTCTGCATGTCAGTTCTTGAATTTACTTTGGGTTTTTGGTATATTGGTTGCATTTAAATCTGTAAAGCTTAGTTCTTAATGTCTTTTCATCTTGAGCAATGCAAGGTGAAAATGAACTTAACAAACCTAGAACTTTACTGTTACGTGCAGTATAAAGTAAAAAAACCCTGTAGTTCACAAGTGTAAATACTTCCTTGTGAATTCTATGGAGTTTCCCCAATGTACAAATCCAGTGCCTGTGGTAGACAAAGCCCAAGCTCTACTTACACAAGATGCTACAAGTATGGGCTGCTGCCAAACTGCTGTCTCGTTTCCTCTCATTCATGGAGTATACTCAATACCATATCTTACTCCTTTGATTGCAAAATAAATCCTTCTTACCTAACTTCCAGTTTTCAGACCGCAAGGTTTTGTTGTTCGGAGTTTGTTGTTCTTTTAACTGGAAGAACTGTATCTACTAGATGACTTGACAGAAGGAAACTGAGACATAAGCAAACAGAATATCAACTAGATTAGTTTAGCTTTGGAGCAGAGGAACACGTTTTAGATGGTGGTAGCAATTCAAGTAGTAATGATCTGCAAAAAATGTGCATGTGGCTGAAAACTAATCTGTAAGCAAAATTGAATGGATAAGAAGGTCCAATACAAAAACTTCGGTAACTTCCAATGTCTTCGCAATGAGAGAGAACCTTGACTGTAACTATTCCCTAATATTTCAATGTATCTATTGATAGGTTGTTAGGGGACTTTCTACAGTAAGAGTAAATATCATAAGCCACAAGAGTTACCATGCCTCTGCAAATCCTATACACTCTATTAAAAATGTAAATGGGGAAGACCATACTTGAAGAAAACTATTTCTTTACCCATTTAGTCAAGTATGAAGGTAGATGTTGAAACAAAGTACTAAGAAATGAGGACTAGAAGAAGCTGCGGAAGTGAGTAGTGACTGTTGGCAATAATCGGTCCTAGATGCAGCTGAAATGTAATTTGTTTTAATTTCTTCAGGCTTGCTAATAACTTGACTGCCCACCTATAACAATATTAGTAGACACGCACATTCCACTCAATGATGCCTTTTCAATGGTGAGGATAAATGACTGTAATTCAAGTAATACATCTTAAAACTACTCAGTACATTTAATTATGTACATTGTGGCAATACAGCTCCAAACAGATTAATTCTGATTTTGTGGCTTTTATTTTTGTTAATCAATTGACAACTATTTGGTGTTGCAACTTCCTACGTAAAATATGAAGCTGAGATGAGCTTTGTCCTCTTGACTTGATTAGGCAATCAAACTAGTTGGTCTCATGGTGTTTTAACTAACTGCAACTTTTGGAGGATGGGGTGGAACTTGCGAGAAAGGAGTGCTGGTATAATCTGAGAAACGTGCTCTTGTTTTGCTGTCTTCCCCTTCTGCAGTTGCAGAGCCTTCTCCATTGGAGAGCTCTTGCATGAGTAGCATGTTTAGTTTTCAAGAGTTGCATTCAGCTTGAGATGCTGTTTGACTTACCCCGCTTTCATTTTTTTTTTTTATGCGGCATGCAAGTAACAGCTTCAGTACCATAGTGACCAAGTTTAATATTAGGGAAGTGAAGCACCTGCCAGGGTGACTGCCTCTTGACCTTTTTTACTGCCATGGTCAGCTTCATGAATGCTGTGCACTGACACTGGAAGAAGCAGTTCCTCTCTGCTTATTCCTATGCTTGGCATTCATTTGTGTATTTGCATAAGTGAATTGGATCAGGCAACTGTCTTCTGTTAAAACTAACTGATTTTTGTAAGACTAATTTTAAACTACATCTGTCCTCTGTTTTAATTCACTGTGTTGTTGACCAGTTGCTTGCAGTGGTACAAGTGGAAGCTGCTAGTATGATTTAGCAGAACTGACTTACAGCAGTTTAAAGTCTTGATAAAAGAACATCTTTCAAATGTCTGTGTTAGGTCTCAAAACCCCCTCTTTTTTGGTGGATTTTTACTCTTGGGAAGTAGTTTCCATACGCCTGTGTTGACATGTCATATTCTGTGCTATTATCCTGTTCCTTGTGGAAGCAGAGACCTACAGGTTTTTCCAAAAAGAATCAGTGGAGAGAAATTTTAAAATCTGTTAGACTTGTAGCTTTATTGATCCTATGTCATTTTTGCATTTGGATAGCATAGTTTTCATTGTTCAGAATAAGCAGGAAAAAGCTGTTTCGTAAGAGTTCTTTAAAAGCTGCTTGTTCTGCTTGAATCATGCACTCCCTGTAGCTTCAACACTGGCAGCTGTGTCTGCAATAAATTTATCTCACTGACCAGTTGCATCACATTAATAAAAATATATCCATGTTTTTAGTTTGCCTTAAAGGAATCATATGAAAAATTATTTTGAAAATTTGTCCTTGCTACTCATAGCTACCAAAAAGGGGGAGTCGATAACAAATGAGGAAGTAGCTTGATTCTTGGCATTGAATTTGCTTGTTTTCTCAAAAAATAAACATGTTATTAAACAGAAATGAAGGCAAAAGTAGTGGTGAACTGGGAGAGGCAAAGTTGTTTTTGAACCCATGTGATTTTCAGAAAATAAACTGAAGAAAATCCAGTCCTGGCAGAAGCTTAGCAGAACCTAATTTAGCTGGTATAGAAGTAAAACTAGCAGGGTTTAAGGAAGTTCTTGAGAGTAACAAGAGTGTAAAACGAAACAGCTCCATAGGTCAGATCAACATAGCATAAACGAAGTGGAATTTCATTGGAGTGATGCAAAAAATACACTATGCAGTTCACAATCCTCATTTCTTTTTGAGGATGCTTCCAAGGAGTATCTAAAAGGAAGTTGTTCCTGTTAGACAAGGAACGCCACAGTATAGCTCCCAAACAACGTGTGACGGTGAATTAGATTGATGTACCTGCTAAAGGCTAGGCATAAGTTTGCACCCAGGTGCTGACAATTTGCTCATTGATTTTAAAACACACACTATCAAATTAGTTCTGAGTAAAGTGAACAGATTAATTCTGATCTGTGTTATGGTTGCACTTATCACTTCCTAAAAGTTACAGAACCAGTTTAGGCTTCTTTTCTTTGAAGGTATAAAAGGGAGGGGCAAATAGTTGGAAAGTACTGAATTCTTCTTATGCAACAACTTCAAGTTATATGTACTTGATCCAGATAAGGACTGTGGATGGTGTTTTAAGAACCTAATTACAGTAACATTTAAAACCAGAATGTGTTTTCAGGTAGTCTCCATTGCACTGGTCTTGTTATGTACAGTCAAGCATTTAACAGTTGTGCTGGACAAGATGAGGTGGTAAGTGTCCATAAACTTATTATGCCTTTCTGGGTGATTGGTTTATCAGTGTCTAGTTCTTCACGATGTAGTCTTCACCTTCAAAAGTTTGATTTTCTACATCAGCTACTAATAAGAGCTTAGGCTCTTTGGCTCAGACTCAAAAACTGCTGGTTCATAACTACAAATGCATTAAACTTGAACATCTGGAGTGTTTCCAATTATCTACTATGCGTTCTTGTATAGATTATAGTACCCATAACACAAATGCATGAACTGTATTTGAAACTGCTCCGAAATCATTGTGGTTCACAACCTGGAGTATGAAACTAACCCAAAGTATTAATTTACTATAATATGCTTAACTCCTGCAGTGCTGAGTTTTACCATTTTGTGGCTTGGTCATTCTTGCTCTGAGAAGAACAGGCAGTAACTATTGGGAGTGAGTTAGATCCGGTAACCATTTTGGCTGTTCAAGTGCAATTTGCATTTGCTCATCAGTCAGTATTTTCTTCATAACAGTATTGCATTCATTGTACAACTTCTAGTGTTTGCCTTCCAGTGGTAACAGTATGAAAAGAGATGTGTATCACGTTGCTCATACTTCTTTGAGAATTGTGTTTAGCAAGTGTCAGCAACACCACTTGAGAGCTACAGTTGAAGTATTTCCATATTTCTGGTAGAGGTTGTAGATTCTTTTTTCCTATAGGGAGTTCCAGTGCTTATTAAAGCATTTTGCATATCTTCATTTTTAACTATTTTGATTTACAGTTTCTAGTGAATGTCAGACTTTGACTTTGTTGATTTACCTTATGAAACTATACTCTTTTATAATTTTCCTGTATTGCCTATCTGCAACTTCAGTATTATGAAAAATGGGACTGAAGGGAATAGCCATTTCAGTTTCACTTTACTTAAAAGGAGACTGTCAAATTAGTGAAATTGAAGTGTTCCACAGAACACCTTTCTTCTAATAAAAAATAACACTGCTCTGTTCTGTCAGAAAATATTTTATCAAGTTTTCCAGGAAACACTTTTCTAAAACAGTAAAAATACTTTATGAAGTACAAAGCACATCTTTTAAATAAATTGCATATTAATTGAAATAATTAGTGCAGAACTGAAAAAGGAAAGCTGGTATACCATAATTGCCACATCTGAAACTGTGCAACTAGAAATTATGGTAAATGTCTGGAGAAAAAAATTAAAATCATTCTGCTTAATTTTGATTCTTAAAAACGAACACAAAACTCTTCAGCATGCTTCATAATTTTAATAGCTCAGCTAGAACCTTATGGATCTCTGGGTAATTATATGCTGTTACAGTGATGTAGCTAGTGCAGAAATGTATCTGAGCTTTTTCCAGTACTGCATTAAGTGACATGACTAACGTCTGTTCCATATGCTTTGTTCTTTCCTCTTCACGCTAGGGATGCATTGGTATATTTTGTTCCCAGGATTTTGCTCATTTTAGCATGTTTGTATATCTTGGGCACTTGTATTTGTCTGCTCTTATCTGATGACTTCTGGACTGGATGGCTGATTTGACAGATTGGAAGGAATCACGGTAGTAATTTTTACAAGTCTCAAATTAGCAGGCAGGAGATATCTTTTAAAGGCTGTAGGAAATAATAAAGAACAAATTTATCTCACTGTAGGCACTAAAGAATGGACATGGTGAGTACCTGTGAATGCCTCAATCACAGAAAAAGTTTAAATAGTAGCTTGCATCTTCTTGACAATAAGGAGTCGCTCAGATGTGAGGCTCTAATCTAAATAAAATAGGGCTTTATTACTTCAGCTGTTTGAAAGATATTTATTTTTAAAGTGCACCCTCTGTCTTCATGTTGGAGAAGGCAAAATCAAAGCATTTCATGCAGTAGAATTGGGTGATGGTTTTTGGTGGTTTTGGTTGTGTAAGTTCATTCCTTGGTCTTTGGCAAAACGTAGAGTGTTGTCTCCTGTTCAGAGAAGCTTTTCCTTTTTACTGGAGGTTGTCTGGACCTGAGGATGAGCCTTGTCTGTGGTTCCTGGGAAGCATAGCTGCAGGAGGACCTGGGTGAAGGAGGAATGCACACCTGCCCCACTGTACTGAGCCCACTGGGAAAATACACCTTATGGCAACCTCAGATTGGCAGCTGTAATGTGATACAGGCTGAAGCATGTATGAGACTGCACTACTGACGAAAAAATTGTTGAATACCACTGTTTTTGTCTCTTCTCATGTAATAGCAACATGCAGTTTGGAAACATTTAGTATTGATTTCATTGAGCCTGTTCCTTGTGCTGTTCGTTTCTTTGTTAGATGCTTCTGTCTTGTCTCCGCTTAAACTTCCATCCTCCTGTTGTATAGAATCAAGACTCTTGTGAACAGCCCTCTGTAATAATAAATCTATTTGTATCTGTTGGTCCCCAGATTTGACAGAATTAGAATGTGAAAGAGTATTAAGTTGCTGTGAGTATTGTGATAAGTAGGCAGGTAGAGAAGAAGCACTCCGTAAATCACAAACTGTGGAAAAAGCAGTAATGCAAATTTGTCCTTCAGTAAGCACCAAAGATACCACTGTGGAGTGGGGCCTTATAAGTCCTCCAGTTGTGGGGAAAAACAATTAATTGTGTTTTGTATCAAACTCAATAACCAGAAGCAGTGAATTTCTAGAAAAGGAGTCCTCCTTAGTTTATTTTTTTTGTACGCAACATTGTTATTAGCTATCACTATAGCTATATAGTAGTGCCTACAGCCCAATTGAAATGGCAAGTGTGCTTAATACTAAAGTATAACTTTTTATTTCGTAATTATCCTCAAATGCAACTTTCCTCCTTTTCTTAGGAGAAAGGGCAGAGTATAAAGTAACTCTGTTATGGACAATGCTATGGGTATGTCTTCCAAAGTTTGAACTTAAGTCTATGAGTTTGACTTTTGATTAGCACTATCGTTGTTATTTTGAAATTCTGACTTAAGAATCTGACAGCTTATAAGAGCTTGGGAGACAAACTACTGTCCCTTTTCTGGGTTTTGATCGACTGACAACCATTTAACTTTGACGTTATATGTAATATTTTGATTGACTAATACTCTGGAATTCGTAGAAGAATTCCACTCGGAAGTGGCCTTTGGAGATTGCCTTCCGCAGCCCTTTGTCAGGACCTTGCATTGTCAGGTTTTGACTTTCTAGAGCAGTGGTCTCCAAACTTTTTTGATCATGCACCTCATTAGTAAAGATGTTTTAAGTGTGTGCCTTCAATATATGTTGATTTTTAAATTGTATGCCTATGCTATTCTACTAATATGTTTGCACACTATAAAGCATAAACAGAAAAAGAAAGGATGAGATAAAGATGAAAAATGCTATTTTAAAATATTTTTTTACTCATCAATGACAAAAATTATTTTCTTCCCATACCCCAAGGGACTGTGTTGTGTACCCCCTGGGGTGTGTGCACCCCACTGGAGACCACTGATCTAAAGGACTGAGATTATTGCAGCCTCTCAGGGCAACCTATACCAGTGCTACACCACTCTTATTCTGAAGATGTCTTTTTTTCCCTTATGGCCAGACAGAATTTCCAGTGGTACAGTATGTGTCTGTCACTTCTTGTACCTTTGCTGCATGCCCCAAAGAAAAGTTTGATTTAAGGTTCTCAACAAGCATCCTTCAGGTAGTGGGATCCAGCCAGTAGGTGACCCCCTGAGTATTCTAGTGCTCTTAGATTCTCCTTGTCTTTCATGGGCCTAAGCCCAGTAGCAGCCTTGGTGACATCTCTTGTACTGGGGAGGAGAAGGTGGCTGGGAAGAGCAAAACTGGACTTGGTATTCCAGATGCCACCTTATAAATGCTGAGTAGTGGGGAATAATCACCTCCCTCAGCCCATCGTCTGTGCTTGTCTGCTAATACAGCCCAGTATGCCGTTAGCCTCCGTTGCTACGAGGACATGTGCTGCTGACTCATGTTGTTTTACCTTGGTGATCCAGCTGATTTAATGCTGATGTGTTTTTCAGAGGCTGTTGTTAAGATCAGCTGCTAGTCTCTTGGAGATGGAAACGCTGATCCTTTGCATGTGCAGAGGAAATGCACTGCCCAATGATCTCAGCCTTGCAATATTCCTTAACCCTTAATGAACAATTGACTGAGTAAAAAGCGGAGTTGTATATGTCTTCAGAGTGTTAGATTAATGCCACAGAAACATTAAAGGACCAAATCTGAAGGCATTAAGGATTGAGTTAAATTGTCATTACAGTTCAGGAAGGTAAACTTGCTTACTGAACTATTGAGTGGAACTCAGTCTTGGAGCTTAAGTGTCATTTAGCCTTTTGGCTTGTTAGTGTAATCCATTCCTTAATGGTTCCTCAGGCATAAGTCTGGAGTCTCTAAACAAATCATGTCCAGTAAATTTAGATGCCTTCCCTTTGTGTCAGCTTTGATAGCCTTCAGAAAAATCTTTCAAAGTCTTTTCAAATTCTTATGACAAGGAAAATGAATTGCAGTTCAGTTGGGGGTAGTGGGGGAATGGGTAGTTTGCTACCTAAGTCTTGTATAAAGCATTAACATACACAACTTGGTTGAAATCTCAGGAGACCTTGTACCTTCCTTGCATCTCAGGACAGGCAGATTCTGAAAAAAACAGTGTCAACTGAGTTAGCAATCCTGAATTCCACTTTGAATGTCTACTACTAGTTCAATATGTTTGGTAGCAAGACAGGAAACGAAATAGCTGTTCATGCAACAATTGTTGCTGTGCATGAGTCAGTATAGATTTCTAAATAACCCTGCCTTTAATGTGCCACCAGTAGAAAATTGTTTCTTGGCTGTTTCTGTGCTTAGCCACAGTGTATTACCAATCTCAGGTGTCGTCTTCCTTGTCTGGTCCCTTTCAGTATGTCCACAAGAGTGGTGTAGTGAGTTGGCCTTAAATAGATCCTTAGATTTATTCCACAGGTTGTTTTACTCCTTCTGAAGGCTGCTGTGTCCCTTAGTTTTCAGTGGTGCAGGAAATCCGACAATTGACAAAATCTGACAATTTTAAATCTGACAGGTAAGGCTGAGCCTTACCTGTTGTCCAAATGCAAGCTGCTTTTCTTGTGTCCTTTTCAAGACCTTGCTAAATCCTGAGTATATTGGGAAACTAGCTGGAGTTGGAAGACAGTTATATCATCCAGAATAGTTTTATGTGGAGTAAGACTAAAATTACGGTACGTACATACTTTGCTTTCAAGTATTTTCAATATAGAAAAGAAGTTGTAGTCACTCACACAACTCTTTTGAACAGGTATTGACAATTTTAAGTCAGCAAATTGGAGACAAAGATTGTTACATTATTCCAGTAGAGACTGTAGTTATTTGCAGCTAGAGGCAGGGAAAATACCCACCTTGTTGCTAAGTGAGGTACACCTGTTGATATAACTGATACAGCCTTTTGGGGAGCTTGTGTTTGGCTGTCCACCTCTATTATCCTATCCTTTTCAGAATCAGCCCTTCACAGGATTAAGTTCATTCTCTTTTGTTTTAGAATAGCTTTACCTCAAAACCTTTTGTTATACCTAGCTTTTTAAGCTATTCATGCAATTTTAGTGGAGTAAAATTACTCGGTCTCTTATCACTGTCATGGTTTGTCATTTCCAGACTTCCTTCTGACTTCCTCTTTTTTTTTTCTTTCCTGAGAGCTGAGTTAAAAACATGTTCTGTAATGAGAAGCCAAAAACTGATATCTTCCTTTCCTATGGGAAACTCACATGCTCAACAACTCTGTATTTACTGTTAATATTTAAGGGCTGTCTGTTCAGTCTTAATCCATGTAGTATTTAGTCTGTGGTTTTGTTGAAGAGAAATGTTGTACAATGCCAAATAAGGTTTAAGTTTGTTTTTCCTGTTCTCTTATTAGTACCTTTATCAGCAGTACCCATTGCCAGAAGATTCTCATCAAGTTAATTGGATAAGCTTTTTTCCATCAATCATACTTGTCTTTTAATTCTTTACAAATAACATCCAGTGTCAACTATCAACTTTTATTTGGTCTCAGATCACTGTTGGCTTAACAGGCCTCAATTGTCCTATTTGCCCTTTTACAGTAGAGTATTTAATGCAAGACTTCTAGTTTTCTTCCAGACCTCTGAGACTTTCCCAGGGCTCAAGTTATTTGCAAGTCTCTTTCAAAGATCTAGGTAGATCTCTTCTTCCAGAAGTCTTGAATGCAAGCTCTCTGGGTCTGCTGATTTAAAAACTCTGTCTGTCCCCATTTGATATCCTTGCATTAAATGTGATATAATGGCATTTGTTTCCAAGATACGTTTATTGACCACTTCTGCTTATTTTGATACCGACCTTTTGTCCATTTCATCTGACTTCTCCTTCTGCCATACAGTACTTCTGCCTTTTCAAATTCCTGTCTGTCTGTATTTGTCCTTGCAGCTAAAAAAAATAAGGCACCTGCAGCTGGTGGACATACCATGTCTTACTGTCTGACCAGATTACGTGCACTGACTTGTACAGTTTGCTTCCTCTTGACTACTGATAGGGAAAAGGCTTTTGATGATACGTGTAACATAGAACCACATTGGTGCGAAGTTTAAACATTTAGTCTTCACAACTAGTTCAGTGGCACTGCAGAGAAATCTAATATTGTATTGTCAAGAAAGCATTGATTTATTTTTTCCCTTAGATGGATTACACAGTCTGACAGGTAGTACTTTTATTATTGTTACAGAGGGTGTCAGGAATAACACTATAGCTGGTACCTTCTGTCAGGGTTTATCGATGAGCAGCCTGCTTTGTCTCCAGAATAAATCAAACACTTGGATCCAGATGTGGAATTTAGCTGTGTCCCAGTAAAGCCACTGAAGGCTGGGTGCAGAGGTGGACTACCCACCTAAGCACTCAGGTGCCTGTGGGAACCTAATTTTTGTACAAATCTAATCATTAAACACCTCTGTGAGGGAATGAATGAACCTGAGACCAAATGTTATGTATGTCCAGAGCTGCTCCTGTCTTGGAAGGGCTGAACAAGTTGTCATGACAGTCATATTTGAGTCAGTTTGGGTTATGTTTAATTCTCACTGGTGTCCAATTTGATAGACATGTTTTGATTTATGTCTAATAAATGGTGATAGCACCGAGTGCATCATAAGTCATGAATTCAGTCAAAAGTTACTGTGTATTGTAAAGGCAGTTAGTGCGTTCTTATATAAGAGGCTAGTCATTAGCATGGTGGCTTGGGAATCATCAGCTGGGTTCAACTTAAACCTGCAGAAATTCAAGCCAACTGAGGCTGGCAGTATGTTGTGTTATAGCTTGGAGTATTAAAATTACTTTTCTGTCTGTAACACTGTAGATAGGAGTGAAAAATATTTGGAGCTGTAAGATCAAGAGGTGGCAGAAGAGCAAGCCTGGTTGTAGCTATTGTGGGAGGAGGGATGCCTTGATTCTAACCAGGCTCTGCATTCATTTTACATTAAATGGTCATTGGATAATATCCTGGGAAGCTTACCGTCAAACTTGCTAGCTTGAAAGATGATCCAAATAACTTTCATCAGCCCTCTGCCACCTGCAGAAGTGTTGGGGACTGACTGTAGCCTGGAGGATTTTTTGATAAGTGGGAAAGCTTTTAAAGTAAGGTAGGAATATAAAACTCTGTCCTCATTGCTTGGGAGACTAATTAGTCTGGCTAAGCAGGTATAAATGACTTGGCATAAGCAGTGGTGAATTCTTAAGTAATCACAGTTAGGTTTCAAAGTCTTTTAACCTAGGGGGATTTTTTCCCCAACTTTAATCTTTGCAGAGTAGACCAGGAAAGTAAATGAAACCTCTAAAATAATTTCAGAATGCTTTTTTTTTCCAAATTCATAGTTTTATAGTAGGGCAACCTTCAGCAGGGGAATAGCTAAATCATACTGTGTATGAATAGCTGTATGAGGGGCTTATAATGCTTTGTTAATGCTTTTTCTAGAAAATGTGAAGTCTTTGTTCTGTGTGAGTCTTCTTGTACTGACAGCACTGTATTACAGATTTCAACCCAGCAGATATACAGCATTTGCCTTAGAGGGGAAAACCAGTAAAAGCAGTCAATTGGGTGGGATGGAGATAGTTTTAGAGAATGCTTCTGAGTAGTAAGCTGTAACAGCAGCTCTTTAAATTAACTAAATACCATCTCTAGAACTTGGTAGCGAAGTCAGTGTCACGAAGCTGACTTTATCACTCCTTGAATTTTACCAGGTATCTCTTCATTTAAAGTAAGTTTTATATGCTGAAACTAGTAAGCATCCCTGTTTATGAGCAGACAGTATATCTGTGTTAGAAGTTTAAGAGTGTTTGTAGAGTTTCATGAGCCAGATGATATCACGGCAAAACTTTAAAAACCTGTAACATTACTGACTATCAGGCTGTGTAACTTTAAAATTGTACCTACTTATTTGCACCAGGCTGCTGTAAGTACTGGCTAAGAGAGGCAGTTCTGCTTTAGAAATACTGTGCAAGCTTATTCTCAGCTTAATCTTTATGCTTATGTTTGATGTTAAGTACTGTTTTCAGATGCAAAATGTGACTAACTTGTGGGAATTCTGAATGTACTGTTCATCTCTAGTGAATTCTTTCCATCTGTCTTTTTGTTTTGTTAAGAAATATCAATTTCTCAATTATTTTTTCCTTTTTTTATTTTTTCTTTTTCCCCAAAAAAGCTAAGTGTACTGAGTCTGGCTGGAATGGAGTTAAGACCAGTACGCTAAACAGCATAACTTAGAGATTTTATTTTTTTTTTTTTTAACAAAATGAAATACAATTCTAAAAGCAGCTTCTTAGACTTGCAATACATACTTCTAGCACAGAAAAATGGTAATCTTCAGCTTTTCTGGTCTTAGTTCTTCCATCCAGTCTTCATATAGCACTAACACACAAAATACCAGAAAACACATTACTTATAACTTGTTAATATAATTGAAAGGAACCCTCGGCTGAATCTTGCTTTCTGTTATGCTGTTACTTGACACTCATCAGAGGTGAAGTGGATCACTGCTTTCGTGGGCCTCTTGCCTGGGTGGCTTTTTTTCTTGTCATCAGGTTTCATGTAACTTTACAGTGTGTGCTAGCAAGGGCTTTTTCATAATATAGTTATGAGGATTATAATTTTGTGTGCAGGCATTACCTCTTTTCCCCACCCCTGAAATTTTATCTGCTGGTGAAGCTATTAAAGGGCCTCAGGTTATCAAAATGGCACAGCGTTAATTCTGGGTCTAATACATTTTAAAAGTAAAGAAATGTCAGATTGTGCAGAAGATATTTTTTTTTATTCATTTTTTCTCTCACCTGAACATTTCCTAGTAACTAGTTGTCCCTAAAACAAGTGTCTCATTCGTTGTAATAGTAGAAAAAGTCGGGTGGTAATTTAAAAAAACAAACAAACAAAACAAAACAAAAAACCCCCACCACTCCCCCCCCCCAAAAAAGTGTCCCTGTTCGTAGATCTCAGGTTTTTACCAGTTTCATATAAGCAGGAACACTATATATGCATCTTCCAAAGGAACTGTGCTTTTTTTTTCCCCCCATTTTTTTCTAGTAGGCATTTTTTCAGTCGTGCCAGTCAAACTTAGACAAAATCTTGGCTTATTACCAAAGTTAAAAGATTCAGGTGTGTCAGCTCCAAGGCTGTGATCTATCTTCTAGGCTTCAACCGCTAGAGGGGGTCTAAACCTACCCTCTGTATAAATAAGGCTTATACTAGCTGGCAAAACACATCTTCAAGTTTATATAATTGCTGTAATGTTGTGGAAACGTACTTTCTAAAGGTGTCTGATTTCATAACTTTTTTTTTTAAAGTGAGGCTGTTTTTAAGGGTAATTATTCAGAAATATTTAAATAGTTTAACCATTTGAGTAACTTTTCTTTGCAGGTGATCTTGTGAATTAGTGTACCATCAATGATGGCAGAACATCCACCGTTACTGGATACCACTTCGATTATAAGTAGTGAAATCCCTCTTCTAACATCCCCAATTGTTAGTGGGGATGGAGCACAACAGGTAAGGAAACTTCAATATCTTTCTTTTTCTCCTTCCAACAGCATCAATGACTTATTGTCACTGTAAAAGATAGTAAGCCTTCGTCTGGAATATTTTTGTGAAGCCTTGGTTATGCATGTGTTTTAGAGATTAAGGTGAAGGTGTAGAACTGGTGCAGAGAAGATATTTGTAAAGACTATGAAGCAGAAAACCTGTCTTGTGAAATAATATCTTCATAGAAGGATGGGGCCAAACAGCTGCCAAGCTGTCCAGCAGTGCTTGAGTCTTAATTTGGGAGCTGTATGTTTACATTACCGCATGACCTTGTTATTAACCTTCCCTTATGGTAGAGCTTACTAGCTCAGGCACACGTGCCAATGACTCTATGGCCTCTAGACTGACACTTGCTTTCAACTGGTTATCTTGAATGGTGGGACTTGCTTTTGTATGTTAGTGTCTGCCCAATTTTTTTTATTTTTTTTTTAGACAAAACCAGTCAAGGCAATAGAAAAACTTATGATTACAGTTTCAGAACACTTGAGAAAGGTCAGCTCCAGTGAGGAAGAAGCGTTGGCAAAAACATATGTGTTGTCCATATTTTTAACCTAGGAAGACTATTTTACGCCCCAGATAAGCACAGTTCTGGAGCAGCTTCCAATGGGAGAAAAGGAGTGAAAAATTAAGTTAAATGGTTTGAAGTATTTGAATGGATTGAGAGGTCACTGCCTGCGATAGCAAGAGGCTGCACTTGATGATCTAGGGAAGTCCCTTGTAGTCTGCCATTCCCATGCTTGATCTTTATGCAGAAGAAATTTTTATTTATCATAACAAGGAATTAATTGGTTGGGTGAAAACACAGAAAAGAGCTCTAAAATAAGACTGGAGAATGGAATGCAAGAGTTCATAGATAAGGTTTGGGCTGCAGTGAGATCTTTATAGAATGTAGGCGAAACTTAAATACAGAGAAAGAGATGATAAATCTTTTTTAATGAATGTATGGACAAAACATTCCAGAAAAAGGGAAAATACAATATCCAAAGTTGCTTTCTCTTCCAATTCTTCTTTCAAATACTGATGTTTAGAAGTAGTAATCTGTAACATGCAAGAGGAGAACTGTTACTGTTTCCTTACGTGTTCTGCCTTGAAAAGTTCAATTATAAAGCCTTGCAAACCAAAAAGAATAAAGCATGCCTGCATAAAGTTAAACGTACCACCACCATTTCTTTTCTTTACCCAATTGTGAATATTCTTTCTTTTTATTGTTGTTGTTTAAAAAAATCTTATAGGTGTATCACAGAACCCTCGAGGTTGGAAGGGACCTCTGGAGATGATGCAGTCCAGCTTTCCCCACTCAAAGCAGGGTCAACTACAGCAGGTCACCCAGGATCATGTCCATTCGGCTTTTGTGTATCTCCAGGGATAAAGGACTTCACAAGCTCTCTGGCAGTCTGTTCCCCAATATTCAACCCACCCTTACAGTGAAATAATTACTTACATTGTAGTGAAATTTCTTTATTTCAGTCTGTGCCCATGGTCCTTTGTCCTTTCACTGGGCATCACTGAGAAGAGTTTGGCTCAGTTTTGTTTATTTCCCCCACCTTCCGGTATTCATGCACACTGATAATAAGATCTCCCCTGGTACATCTCTTCTCCAGGCTAACAGTCCCAGCTCTCTCAGCATCTCCTCACATGCCAGATGCCTCAGTCCCTTCATCATCTTTGTGGCCCTTTGCTGGACTCTCTCCAGTATGTCCATGTCCTTCTTGTACTGGGGAGCCCAGGACTGGACCCAGAACTCCAGATGTGTCACCAGTGCTGGGTAGGTGGAAGGATCACTTCCCTTGACCTGCTGGCAATGTCTTCCTAAAGCAACCCAGGATGCTGTTGGCCTTTTTTTGACTCAAGGGTGCCTTAGTGACTCACATTCAACTTGTTGTCTGCTATTCCTTTTCTGAAAAGGTATTTTCCATCCAGTCAGCCCCCAGTGTGTACTGGTGCATGGGATTATTCTTCCTCAGGTACAGGACTTTGTGTTTCCCTGCGTTGAACTTCATGAGATTCTTGCTGGCTCATCTCTTCTGCCTGTCAAGGTCACTCTGGATGGCAGTGCAGCGGTCCAGTGCCTCAACCACTCTTCCCAACTTTGTATCATTTGCAAACTTGTTGGTGGTGCACTCTGTCCCATCATTCAGGTCTTTAAAGAAGACAGTAAACATAATCTGTCCCAGTAACAACCACTGAGGTGGATGACTAGTGAATGGCCTCCTGCTGGACTCTGCATTGCTGATCACAACCCTTTGAGCCACTTTTCAGTCCATTTCAGTACCTGTGTTCAGTCTGTACCTCAGCAGTTTCTGTGTGACGATGTTATGCAGGACAATGTCAAAAGCGTTGCTATAGTCATGATAAATGGCGTCTACTGCTCTCCCCTCATTCAACAAGCTATTAATTTCATCGTAGAAGGCCATTCAGGTTTGTCAGGAATGATTTCCCCTTCATGAATCCATACTGACTACTCCAAATCACCTTTTTCTTTAATGTGTTTGGAAATGGCTTCTAGGAAGATTTGCTCGCACATCTTCGCAGAGCTTAAGGTGATGTTGACCAGCCTGTAGCTCCCTGGATCCTCCTCCTTGCCCTTTTTTTGAAGCTTGCAGTGACATTTGCTTTCTTCCAATCCTTGGGAACCTCCCCTAATCACCATGACCTTTCAAAGATAGTTGAGGCTGAGTTACTTGTTCTGTCTTCCCCAAAAATAAGACAGCTGTGCTGTCAAGCTTACTCCATAATGGTGCAAAGCTTTGAGTCAGATATGAACTTAAATGTTCTTTTGGGGATACTTTTTCATTAAAATGTTGTGTCTTTTTCTCCTGCCAAGCAAGATTAAAACTGGAAAACAAGCAAAGAATTTCTTCAAAGAATGAATTTGTGAGGGTTTCTGTTAATATTCTTAAGGGAAAAACGTCGTATATGCTGTAGGTGTCCTCTTTTATAAAAAAAAAAAAATAAAAATAAAGCTGCTCATTAAGAATACTGTCTAAAGCAGAACTGATAGTGGTAGTGTTTATTTTAAAAAAGAAAAAAGAGATTCATGTTGTGGTTTGGGCCAGACCGGCCACTGGGGCAAATGACAGATGGTCTCCCCCACCTCTCTCTCCAAGGAGAGGGGGGTAAGAGAGAAAGAGACTTATGAGCTTAGAAGGAACTAAACTACTTCAATGAAACATTAATAACAAAATAATAAAAAGGAAATAATGAAATATACACAAAACTGGATCAAGCTCCCAGGATGACGCTCACATCACTGGTAGGCACAAGGAAAGTCCCAGACTGGACTCGGTGATGGATGGGAACTGGATTCCGGATCTGGATTCAGGAATGCAGGGATTGGGATCAAAGCCAGATGAACAGAGAGACTCTTCCTTGGACGCCAGCCATTGAAGCAAGAGGGCTGGCCCTTTGATCCCTCAGCTTTTATACTGAGCTTGATGCAGATGGGATGGAACACCCTGTTGATCAGTTTTGGGTCACCTGTCCTGTCCTCTCCTCCCTGCACGTGCAACTGTTTTTTTGCAAATAACAAAGTTATCTGGCCTTGTTTTTCATAGCAGTAAGTATAAGCAAGAGCCTCTCTGCATACCATCCGTTGGCATAACTTACAGCTAATCAGGTCTTATCATTCTGAGAGCAAACAGTGTCTCCATAATATGCTGTTAATTTCCGAGAGTTTCAGGGAGTTCAGTTAGTTAGAAGAGACTTAGCTGCAAAGCAAAATTACCGAACAGAAAATTGGTTCTGTTTTACCTCAAACAAGGACACTTCAGAAACCATTGGGCAGATTTCTTAGTCATCAATAAAGTAAGTCACTTTCCATCTTCATTTCATAATAACTAGCAGTTATGCCACAATGTTGTCCACTGTTCTGTGTTCTACAATGTCTAGTGGAAGGTGCAGTTTTTGTTTTCTGTCCTTCTTTTGCATCTGATACATGATTCATGAAGAATCTGCAAATGCATTTGTTCAGTGGCAGGAAACTTTACTGGAAACCCTTTCTCTATCTGGCGATTTAAAAGTTATCACTAAGTAGAAAATACTCAGTATATCTGAAAATAGGAAATCCAGAATTACAGGTTCTGCTTACTCTCCAAGGTTGCCCAATTAAGACAGAAAGATCAGGCAGGCCATTGTTTGTTTATAAGGATCTTAAAATTGTTATGTTTCGTTTATATGGTACGCTAATGAAAGGGTGTATACTTCCAAATGAAGTGTGATGTATTCAAGTACAACACATTGTAATTCTGAGCCTTTTTCATAGTTTTTGGAAAATATTTAACCAGAATATTAGTTTTTGGTTTTTTTTCTTGTAACTCTGAAGCTGGAAGAAGTGTGAAGACTTTTGCCTTCATGATGGAGTTGCTCATTTTTCTGCAAGTCTCCTGCTTGCTTAGCTACAATACGTTCTGTAGGGGTTACTTCCTTAAAATACAAAAACTACTTTTCCAGTTTCTTTCATAACGGTGTTGCGGTGTTGGATTGCATTATCTAGAACATAATCTGTAGTGCTGACAGAACTTAATTGTGTTCCTACAGTCAAAATTCAGAGCTATTTTGTCCATGTAAATAAATGTGTATGTGCTTCTGTTTTCATGGTGTGTAGGTTGAACTGCAGCCATTCTAATTAGTTTTAGTCAGTCCTGACTGGAAAAGGTATTGAAAACCTGATAGAAAATTCTTTATTTTAAAATTTTGTTTATATGTTGGTATTTCTTATGTTAGACTAGTTAGCTGTATCCTAAACTTGCAAGTTTTTGTTCAGCTATAAAACATCTGAGGATTTTTTTTTTTAATCAATTCTCCCCCTCCTTGCATCTTACCAGAATTAACTGTTACTGTTGTTGTGACTTATGTTGTATATACTGCATAACTGAGTTACCAAACGGATATAGACCATTCAGTACTTTTCTGGAACAGTTTGTGTCTTCAAGATAATCTACTTCAAATACTTGAAGTTCTGCTAGCAGTTTAAATGTGAAATAGTAGTACAAATATTTGAACGTGGCAAGATGAAAGGTTATGTGCTTCAAATAGTGGAAGTGTCTGATCAGATTAAAGCTGTAACTTTCCAACATGTTTTAAAACAAAACAATCCACAAAGTTAGAGGAATGTGTGTGTTCAGACAGAAAACATGGGGAGCTTAAACTGTGTGGGTGTTCATATGCTACTCAGTGCTGCTGTGGGAGACTGCCTTGTTCTGCATCCCACAGCAAGGGACTACTGTTAGTTTCATAGGACAAAACCGGGGAAAATAAAAAGCAAAGACCAAGCCCGCTAGTTCCTCCCTCTCTAAGCACAGAAGTACTGCTTTTGCACCTTCTCATCACTGTGTTCAATGTGAGTGGGCAATGTACTCCTTATATCTTGGTGGTGAGTAAGGTTGTGGATGAAGTATGGAGAAGATCCATAGGAGTTGATAGAAACCAAGTGACACTGAGAAACCATGGTATGAGGACAGAAGCGTTTGAGGGATTTTTTTGTGTAAGGGTAACTACTGCAGTGAGGCTTTACTGATGACTGCTGAGGCTGGACAGGGAGGATGTGTTTGATTACGCGAGTCCTGATTTGGTGGGGGTAGGTGAATTCATGATTGAGAGGAAAAAGAGGAGGCAAGAGTTCAAACTACTTTCTTTAAGAGACACTTTGTTCTCCTGATATTAGACTGATGTTAAATTGTTTTGGAAAGTTTCTACAGCACCCAGTGCTGTCCCAAGACAAATCAGTAAATTGCTGACAAAAGTTTGCAGCAACCCTGGAGTTCTGGACCCTCTCTGTACCTTCCCACTAAAGCTAGCAGTTGCAGAGTGAGACATACCTATATAACCTTGGTGTCTTTTATTACCAAAAAGGTAAGTAGCAGTCCCAAAGTAGCCCAGTACCTGTTAAGCATTTCCTTTTCTTTGGGGAATGGGATACACAGTGTTTGGCCTTCAGTCAGCTTTATTTCTCAGCCAGGTATAGTGATAAAGTAATACTTCTGGCTTGGCAAGCTGGTTGCTTATCCTCCAAACTTTATTCAGAAGCTTCGATGCTTAGTGGGTTTTCAAAAAATCCCACTCTGTGTGTGTATACATGTAGTGTGTTGTGTGTGAGTTTAAGTGCAAATTCTTTGAACTGAAATAGATATTTAGCATCAAATCTACAAGTTAGTATTTCTAAAACCAGTTTCTTTTTTAAATATTCGAACCTCTGATCTTAAAGTTATTAACTTATGATCGGAGGAAGTCTTTAGCCAGCACAGTAATAGATGGCTAAACACCCAAATTAAGTAATTCTGAGAATCCCCTTTATTGGCTTTCAGATTGTTTACGTACATGGAGTTGCAGCAGAAATACGATGGTGAAGATGTAATCTAGTTTACTAAATGCTTTTCCTCAGTTTTAGTTCTGATGCTTCTGTTTCTGAAAAGCATATGGTACACTATCAAGTTCCAGCTTGCTTTGTTTTTGCCTTGGTGCTGAAAATCAAGCCTAGAACTGCATATGTTTCATGATCTTTTCCTCTACAAGGAAAAAAAATCCGTTTTACAAGTTGCTTAACAACATATACTATTATAACTGTTCTCACTGCGTCCCGTATTGTGCTGCTTTCCTTTCCTTTATCTGTGTTTTGATTTTACAGAGTGTATGCATGGCTGCTTATGTCTTTTTTTTGTTTGTTTTGTGCTTTGGGGTTTTTTGTTTTGTTTTGTTTTTTAACTTCCCCTTTGGCTCTGTTGAATTAGCACATGCATCTAACTCCTCCTTTTGGATATTCATTAAAGTTTGTTTTAGTTGACAATTATTCTTCCATCCTTCAGTGACTTCATAGCATTGAAGCGGACCAGAACTGTGTTCATTGGAGCCATTGGAACTCTTCTGCATGTAATGCTGCAGCACTAGCTTACGGAAGCTGATTATCAAGCTGTATTTTTTCCAGGATTGATTAGTACTTTTCTGTAGCAACCATCACTGGAAAATACATAATCAAACTTATATGGAACATCCTGTATTTAAAAAAAAGAGGTCTTTTATAGAAAAGTTTTTGAAAAATCATAGCCATTAACCAGTTAAAAAACAGCACCACAAAAAAAACCCCAGACTATGAGGATGTGAGTTTTGATGCCTTAAGGTCCTTTCTGTATCTGAGTTAATCGTACTTTTTGGTCAGGAAGAGTGAAGTTTTGTCTTAGTTAAGTGTAAATTTTTTTTTGCCTTTGAGATCAGAATTTATGTATTTAAACTGTATCCTTGATTACAGATGCCTTGAAAAGTTGCTTTAAGCTTCCTAGAAGCAGCCATCATCCTTAGCAGAAAGTGAGGATTCAAAGTTCTTTGGTATATAGTTATGTATGAATACTATATGGTTTTACGTTAGTAGAAAGCAGCATCAGATTTACTGCGCAACCTATACTAGCATCCAAATATATTTATTTTAGTATTTGCTGTCTGAAAATAAATGTAGAAACAAGAGTGAAGAACTATGTAGTTCATAGCCTTTCCTACTTGTAGTCAGTATGAAAATTCATGGAGTG
>NW_009647769.1:2450610-2488272 GCF_000708025.1 Charadrius vociferus | reverse complement strand
CTAGATTAATTTTGGTCTCTGATGCAGTAGATTCTTCCCAATGTACTTGAGACATGATTTCCCCAGTTGGATGAATCTCTTCAGAAACTGACATTTGGGATAATTGGATGACATGTGAAAATCAGATTTAAAGTGAGTTAGTCACTGTAGCTTGCTAATATAGTCAATGGGGAGAAATAAGCATGCCTGGAAGATGGTATCTTTCATGTTTTAAGAAGGTGACTAAAGATCTGTATGTTTTGGCTTTTGTTGGGTTTTTTTGTTTGTTTGTTTTTAACAAGGTGAGGAGGTGGAAATTGCCTGGAGCTGTTAGCACTGAGATAGCCCAGTTGCTCTGCAGTCTGTTGTGACTGGGCCCAGTTCCTAAGTCTGCATGCTCCTTTCTCAGTAAGGTTTGGAAGGGTACAGTATTGTCCAAGTAGCATCCTGGACACAGGCGTGTTCCTTGGTCTCCTTCTCTGTACTGTGGGACACTTAATGCTGAGTAAGCCAGAACCTGAATGCCAGAGTCCAAGAGCTACGAAGTCAACCTTATTGCTTACTTACGTTTCATCAGAAGACAGCTATTGTAATCTCTGCAAGTTTTGACAAAAATGTAACCGCTTTGCGAAGTCCTATTTTAACTACAGAAACTCCACTCTTAAAATATGTGAGAATTAATCTGAAGTGCACCTCCTGCTAGCTGAAGCCTGTTGTTTGTCCCCTGGTGATTGAGAGGTTTCTTTATTTATAACTGGGCAAAGTCCATCTAACTCTCTGCCTATTACAGAATTATGCACTTTATAGAGTGGCCAGAACGACATTCTCCAGGAAGAGATAGACTTAGGTTTACACACATAGCAAAAATGGCCATTGCCTCTAATTTTTCTCCCTTTCTCTTTGGAAGTAGAGGAGAAAATATGTAAGAGAGGTTTGGGGTTGTAGAGATTTCTCCCACCAAGCCCTTGGTCCAGTACTGATGAAGCTTCCCAACCTCATCAAATTGAGGACATAGCCTTTAATTTCCTCTCTTCCAGCTTAGGTTTGTGTTGCCACACAGTGTTTTGATATATAGTGATACCCAGATTTACACAAAGCTGGGGGTATAGGGAACTTTATCAGGGGGAAAAAGACTACTTTAGAAGTGCTATTGAAACCCCTAGCATTCTAATGTTTTTGGTTTTTTTAAATTAAATGCTATTTTGAATGACTGGAGAAGTTCTTTGCAACTTTCTTTTGTGCTTTAATTTAAGGTAGAAATGTCAGAGACACATCCGTCAGTCTTAAATATTGTGGGCCTTTAACTTGCTGTATCACCAAACGGGAATCTGAGCTGTCAGAAGCAATGTTGGGAAATATAAAATTCTCTTCTAGTCCATATACTTTGTAAACTGACGGCTTATATGTTTCTTAAATCATCTAGATTCTTCAGAAATTGATGTCCAAATTCAGTTTCAGCTTGCTTAATTTTTCTCTTAATTGTGCATTGAAGGAAGGGGATTGCTTTTAAAGGATACTTCTTACAAATTTTGATTTGAGTTGTTGTTCAGCAGAGTTCCTTAAAAAATGAGAAGGTGGTACCTTTTCCTCCCACCTGTCACTTCAGCCTATGAAACAACCATGGATATTACAGAATACTGCACAGCCAGAGTGAGCTCAGCTGCTGCATGCTTGGTGAAGATCTCCACCAGTAACCTGCTGTTCCTGGCACTTACTGGTTGTAGGGGAGAGAAAGAGAGTGTCTATCTTGCTTGCGGGTCCTCTTTTTGTACTTCAGAAGGGTGAAGGAAGTAGGGACAAGAGCACAAAGGGCTCTGCCTCAGCCTACAGAGGAGGAATCAATTGTAGCTTTATGACCTTTCTGAAATAATGTATTCAGCTGTTAGGTCAAAGGTTGATTGTGACCGCTTTATAATGTTGTATATTGTTTCTTGGTGAATGCCTAACTGGTTGCATACACTTTCAGACATGTCCAGATATTACTGACAAATTCTTTTAAGTAAAGTGCCATTGATTTGCGTCATCATTAGCAAATCTGTTAACTGTCCACCTCACTTTGATCATCTTGGATAGCTTTCATAATGTTTGTAAGAATTTATTTTTTTTTTAAACACTAGGTAGGAAGGAAAATACTAGCAAAACTCAACAATGGCACAACTGTTCGGCTAGTTTCACGTGTGTGCTAACCAGCAAACTAATTCTTCCCCTCTTATCAGCATTAAGATTTTCACAACAGATTCAGAGACTGGAAGTAGGCAGTCTTTGGAAGTTTGTTGGTTTTTTTTTTTTTGCATTGGGAAACACCAAATAATACTCATTTGACATAAAGTATTTTACATGGTAACTGCTGGTACAGCTTACAGCCAAAGCGTGGGAATTGCAAAGAACATACAGTTGAGGTACAGCTGAAAAATGTCTTCAGTTTTGATGCTCAATTGAAATAATTGCAAGGGTGTTTTGATTCCACAAGTGTTGTGAAGAAGACAGGATTATTGCAGGAAGTGAAGGTTTTTATTTATTTTAAATACAATATCTAAAAACCTGTTGTGAATCAGATCAGAAATCTTCAAAGGGCCTGGCTCTTTGAACAGTGCCACATGTAGTGCTTTACGGCACTTTTAGATTTTAATTTTTTTTAATTTTTAGAAATGAGTATTTTGATTCTTGACATTTAGTAGCATCTTAAGCAGCTGGGGGCTTGGTTTCGTTTTTTTAATTGTAATTTTCACTTCACGCAATCTTTAAATTACTTAGTTTTCCAAAATAAAATTGGCAGTATTCTGCCTCTCAGTGCATCTAGATACAACTCCAATGAAAGTTTACTCCCTGGTTCACTTTTGGACTGTTGCAGATGCGTGAATTGATCAGGGGGAGTGCTTACTGAGAGGGCTGTAGCTGAAAGCTTAGCCCTTGCTGCCACTTTGCTGTGCAGTACAAGCTGCGTCTCTTGCCCAGTTTGCTTAGCATTGTAAAGCTGAAGTCCTGGGGACTTCAAACAACAAGTCATCGTGAAATGAGAGTCTTCCAGTTTTTATCTATAGAGTTTGATGTGTCTAACCGCTGGCCAGGACCAGATGCCTCAGAAAGTTCCAGAGTTCAGTGACTGCCCCTAACACTGCTTCCTTCTAATTCCCTGTAAACTAGAATTAGCTTAAAACTTTGAAGCACAAATGTTTGTCTGTTGCATTATCCAGATTCTTCAAAACACTTCTGTTACCCTTATGTTTATAGTCTTACTGATTTAAAGATACAATAGTGGGATTATTTTAAGTAGCAATTTTTCTGTGCACTATCTGCTAACCACAGACTGTGTCAACGCTAATGAAACAGATTGGGTTTGCTGTAAATGAGACAAATAGAACTTTGCTTAGCCAAGCTGTGAGAACTGAGAATGCAAAAGAAAAAAGACGAAGTAGAAACAAGCAGATCAAAATTGTAAGTATTTCTCAATAATAAAGAATGAGGCAGACACACTTATGGGAAATACACTGATTCTTATATGTGGGCACTAACAAGTCTTGAACATTTATCAGTGCTATTAGATGCAGATTTTAACATTTATCTTTTACTGGTTCTTCTCAGAAAACTGTATTTTTACAAAACAAGGCTCCAAACCATCTCCCCCTCCCCCCGATGATCAGCTTTCTACTGATCATCTTTCACATGACGAGAAGGGGAGGAAACATGAGTACAGTATGAATTTAAAAAAGCCTTTTCATAAATAAAAACAGTTTATCTGCAAAATTAAAAAATCACCAATTCTCACGTCTTTCCAACCTGCCTTTCTACAAAAAGCAGTGAAATCTATAGTTTTTGAATGTCAGTGCCACTGAACAGTCTAGTCATCTTTCCAGCCTCCGTGTTTCTACTTGCTTCTAGGGATATTCTGTTGTCTTAGTGCATTCAGTGGTGCTGACAGTATCTTGTAGCAGTGGTTAAAGATGAAATGTTTGCTGATTTTATTATGTCAGCTGCCTTTTAGAAAAATGACGCGGAGTTGCTTGCCCTCTCTTCTGAAAATACTCATAGGCCTTAAGAGCATGTCACTAAAAAGATGGGTTCTCTCTCGCTTTCTTCAGGACATGCTGCTACTACTTGTCTAACCTGAAATAGTTTGGATTGTGTTTGTTTTTTCAAAATCACAAACATGTAGATTGTTAATTCTGTATGGATTTTGTCCCTAGTCCTGAAAACAAAGATTGGTTAATGGCCTTTACTACCCAGACCTTTTCTGTTCTTCATTAGGAAAGTGTTAATCTCCACATATGGAGCAGTTAGATCCCGCTAGATTATCAGTCAGTATTAGCACATACTAGGGTAGAGAATTTTGTAGTTGTGGAAAACATGTAAATTGGAATTTGCTCCAATACATTTGGAGGAAAATAGGAGATTTTAGAACTTTGTGTTGAGTATTGCATTGTGATACTTGGACAAAGATCAATGTCTATAGGATGCTTACAAAAAAACCCAAGAAGCCTGTTTTCTTCTATCATTCATACTAAAAACCAGAAGATAATTTAAGGAAAAAAAAGAAAATTCTAACATTTCTGTAGTATCTTTAAGGAAAAGTAATGTTGTGTGCTTAGCCTGCTATGAATTGGCATTGTGTTGTGCAGAGCTCAACCTAAAGTTTTCAGAACTCTATTGATTACTAGCCAACATAAGTGGGGAGGGAGGAAGTCTGAAGGAAGTCTGAAGGAAGATGGAGATATAAAAATCTTATGAAAGTTGACTTTAAGAAAGAATCAGTTAGAAGTACCATTCTTCACAGCCATGAAATTCTTAAATTGTTTTAAATTGCCAAAGGCTTAAGACACTGTTTTAATTTAGCTTTTGTTACCGATGTGTCAGCTGTTCCTATTTAATAGTCTTATGCTGCCTGTAGTACCTGTTACATAGATCTTTTGCATTTTTCCATTTAATCTGTTTTCTAAATGTTAGTGGGTTTGATTGTGGAAGAGAGTAGTTTTGTAGCCTCATTAGCATTGTTATGATATGAACAGCAGATTTTGAACACACAATCAATGGAAAAACTACTTGTGCCACATTTGTAACTCACATTACCTTAGCTGGACCACAGATGTGATTCCATCTGGCAATTCCTGTGCTGCTAATAAATAACAACGCTCAAGTCTTGCAGTGCTCTTTGATCAGTAGCTTTTAGGGACATACAAATGCTGTTGTACTAGTCCCACAAACAGGGAAACTCTGACATAGCTGAGGTGACAAACCTACAAATCCCAGTAAGTCCATGTTGAAGCTTCAACAGAGTTAGCATTTTGAGTCTGTGTCCAGTCTTCCCTGTTCACTGGACCACACTGTGGAGCCAACCTAGATATAATGGTTTTTCCCTGTAACAGAAGACTGCACATAGATGGAAAAACAGCTGCTTTGAAAACTCAAAGTAAGTGTTTTCAATAATAAAATGATACTGGATATGAATAACTGATACCTTGAGCCTAGAAAGCTTTTACTTGGTAAAGAATTTCATGCTGATCAAACGTTAGGAATATGACTTGACATTAAAATAGTGGGAAGTTACCCTTTTTTTGTTATAAGTATGCTGTAGGTTTGAGTCCTTTTACCTAAGTGTGTATGTGCGCGTACACTTGCTTATTACCTTTGAAGATATTACTGTCCAAGTAATTTTTCTATTTTTTTAATGCCTCAGACAACATTTAATCAGTAATCTCATGTTGTCGCATTACGCATACCAAGTTGTTACAAAGCAGTTTCATGTATCTTGTCGTCTTGTGTTAGGACTTACACCAGAGTGATGCATATGTGGTATTTGAAGTAATTTCTCACAAGAAGGGAGGGATGTGGATTTTTTTGCCCTACATAGCCGTCTTTTTCCACAGGTATGCCAGTTGTTGGATGTTTTCAGTTCAGCTCTTTAGTGAAGATTAACAGAGGGAAACCATCTTTGTCAGCCATCTAAAATGTCTTAAATATTAATATCTAATAAAAAGTATTTCTGGTTATAGTATTATTTAGAGCAGATGTGTAAATTATAAAACAAAATTGGGAAACACACCATTAAATGTACCTAATAAATGCACACTATAGAGTAACACAGTATTTAAGAAAAAGCGCAGTAGAATCCAGTTGATTATTCCTTTGCTGTATCTTTTTATTCTCTTATAAAGTGTTGGGGTTTTTTTTCCTCCCTTCTTTCTGGCTTATTTGCAACTGAAGTCATGAGCTGCATCATAGATTCAAATATAAAGTCAGAAGTTGGTTCGTTCCGAGCTAGTATATCCTATCTGGGAATTGGGAAGCTAAATTAAAAATGCAGTTATAAAAAGGCATATATTTGGAAGCTTTGTTCTCTTAAACCCAAACCTTCTGTTGACTGACGTTAGATGATCCAGAAGCAGATGCTGCAGCAGCTATTTGTTGATTTAGTTGCTATGGTGACATGATACATTCGTGTACAGCAGGAAGCTCACTGTACGTTGGCTAATTTGATAGGAAGGAAGGCTTGAGGTAGGTATTGCTGACTATATTGTTAATTGATCCTACCTTTCACATCCTGCCTCCACATGCTTTGTGGATGCACAGCTCTAGAGGAAGGTAAAGGGAGATGCTCCGTCGTGGCGTTTAGGTTAAGGTGCCTTGTTAAAAGAAGGGGGAGGCAGCGCTCAGCACATCGCCGAAGATTACCTCAGTATTAAGTGAATGGAACAGATTGGAGCAGCCGGAGTGTGGTGCCTGTTGAATCTTCCTTCATCCTTTGTCACTGTGGTAGCACCAGTTGAATGAGAGAAATAAAAGGATGCGAGCAACAGTAAGTCAAAGTGCTAAGGCTTTTGAAATGGGTTACGAGATAAAGCATGTCACTAATTAACATCTTGATTGGAGCTATTAGTGGAGAAAAATGTAATTGTTCTGAATATGTGCCCTAATGACAGAGCATAAATGTGGCTCTGCCTGGAAGTTGTGTTGTATTATATTCACCCTTTTCCAGAAATACACCCTTTTTTTAATCTTGTTGCAGACAGACTGTTAAAGATACAGTATATATCTTACAAAGGGCTTGGCTGTAACCCCCTCTTAACAGGTTTAGTTGAGGGTTTTAAAAATTTTTGAAGTCAGAATGACCAAAAGCATTAGCTACAGCGTTTTCCTAAATTTGTTAAATGTTCAAAACTGAATTTACCTTTGTCCTTTTGGCTAAAAATACTTCTCATCAGTATTCCTGAGCTAATTTCAGTTGCAGTATTTTCAGACAAACCACTGCTGTCTTTATGTTGATGTATATTACCAGTGCATTTAGAAATATGGTTTCGGTAAAGTCTTTCCGTTATTTGTGATTTTTGCTGACAATCATTTGCTACTGACTCAGCACCTGTAACCATAAAATGCTAAATATAGATGTTTTCAAATTAAGAAGAAACAAAACAAAAAAACCCCAACCACAGTCCTGATGCTCTTGTCTCTTTCCTATTAAAACATCTTAGAAAAGAACATTGTTTCTGCTAGTGTGGAAATGGATTGTGATTTGATTCTCTTTGAATTACGGTTTCAAAGGTCCAGGGAAATATTTTAAAACGCTTTACCCTCTTGGCTTCTAGAAAGTTTGTTTGGAGGACAAAACCAAAACACCTTACAACCCCCAAAACCACACACATCCCCCAAAACCACTCCAGAAGAAGAGAACGTGTGCTTTTCAGTAGTACTGTGCTTTTCAGTAGTACTGTTTTGCTCCAATTTGTAATCTCTCTTGTTGTACAGGAGCAGTCTCTTACTATGTTATTTCATTTAAGTACGTTTTAACCGCAGTTCTAATGTAATGCACTCTTATTTCTTCATATTATATATTATTTTAGCAACTGATAAAATTAATGTAATATATCCTAGGTTTTTACCCCACTTTCTCCTTGCCTTCTTACTTCCCCACATTTTTCAGTATTTTAATATGTGTACCAGACGATGAATTGACTTTGCTGCTAAAATATTGCAATTTTTTTTGTTACAATATGTTTAGTAGTAGATCAATTAGCATTCTTGTTACATATGTTTAGAGGCTTTTATCTTGGTTGGAAAATTTGTCCCAGATTTCACTCATTCTGGAAAAATATGTAAATTCACAAAGCGTAACGAACTTCTTTTAGAGGAAGATATCAAGTAACTCATTCAGTTCCTTTCCCCTTCGGTGGGAGGTGGGGGGTGGCTGGGGAGAGGGAAGGATTCCAAATATCCCTTTACACTGAAATTCAATCGGGTTCCTTTGGTTTTCTTGCTTTTGTGGTGGTAGACAGTGCTAGCCTGTGGAGAGAGCAGAGTGCCAGTTCTCACATGGGCTTATCCCGCAACTTCGCACATGACACAAAGTATTTAATGTATTTTGGTTTCTTTAGCCTCAGTCAGGATTAAAAAAAATGTAACCTTTTTCTTTTCCTCTTCAGAAGGCTGATAGTCCTTGATACTGACAGATGTGTTTGAGAGCTAAGATATTTTAGAGAGACAGAGGGACCTTGATGTCTGTAGATTTTTCTTTAATGCAAATACCAAAATATTTCTGTCGTATCCCAGTAACTCTGAAATGATAGTTTCAGTCTTTCAGCTAAGACTCTGCTGGTTAGAAATGAACACATAGGTTTTAGGAAAACTGAATCTTTTTAAATGATGTTGTGTATTCAGTGGCTAATGACTTTTTCTACAGACGGAGAAGCTTTTAGGTATAAAAGCATTTATTTGGGCAATACAATTTGTTACCTGCTACAAAAGACGTGAAAATGTGGTTGTGAATACCAAACTTGTAAAGAAATTTTTGCTGTATCTGAATTAAATCTGTGCTGTTTGTGTTGGCCTTAGAAGCATTAGAAACTGTATTTCAGTCAGTCTTGTCCTTTTAGAAACATAGGTATTATTTGAACTGCAGCTTCAAATGTATGATACTGGGATCATCCTTACATGGTAAGGATAAGCTAAACTCTCTTCCATAAACCTTATTCAAATCTGATCTGCAAAAATTTCCCCAAATTAGGGAGGTCTTCGTACCTTTATGGAGCAGGGTAGAGGAGGTTAGCAACTGTTTTAATTCTGTGTTTATTTTGGTTTGTGCCTTTGTGAAAGTTCATCTAGTATAGGTCTAGACATAATCATTTGTCTGGGTGGGTTTTTTTTTACTTCAGACTAAATTTAATCTTCTAGAACCTAAAAAATAAATTTTAAATATTTTCTCTATATGTATGATATATTAGTAATATTTTTGCATATGTAGTTTTTCCAAAGAAAATCTCTTTTACCTTACAGATCCGCTGCATATATGTATTTGATAAAAGTGGCAGAACATTTTTGAGGCACTGTTTTTTGGCTGGCTGTATTGTTCACATATTTGTGTATTTGGGAAGGGAGCTTTGTTCTTTAGCCTCTGAGTTTTATTCAGAGTGCTGCTTTTGCACATGAGTAATGGTAAGCAAAAGAAGAAAAATTGGTCAAACTTAGTATGAGACTTTTTTATTGTTAGTTTTCTAGAGCTCATTGACTTATTTCAGGTTTTACTTAGTGTCCTTTTTCCCCTCCATCGGGACAGAAATATTTTGGACCTCTAATTGTATTTACAGTTTCTGCTATGGAAAGATGTTGCCTTAAAACAGTGAAGTAGCATACTTGTGGATTAGTCCTAAGCTTTTTGTTTTGTTTTCCTGCTCTGCCATTCTTTCACCTCATCTAGGCCCCTTATCAGGATGAATCCAATTTTGGTATTGGTTTGGTACTTCACCATAATGTCTGTAGGTTTTATTTTGGTCTTACTTACTAACCACCTGATGGAGAACAGTCATTAATTGTGCAAGCCTATTTATAGTTTATCATTATTTTTTTCTGTGACCGAGAGCTTTGGGAAAACTTTTTCCTGCACGTTGTAAAAATAAATACACATCTGTGATGCCACAAGTTTGATGCTGTCTTTCCCGTCAGATAGCTGAAATTATATTGAAACCTGGCAATCCGCTAATGCATCACTTCTGTTAGTAGGATGGAAGTGGAAGTAGAGGTGCTTGTAGAAGTGTGGATCATACTGACAGAAGGAGGGGCTGTTGGTAATTGTTATTTCAGTGTAGTTAATGGGCTTTTTGGCCTTAATTAGTGTGCAAACGAACATATTCAAAGCAGGATTAGCTAGCTCTGTATTCTAAATTCCATTCTGTCCCTCACTGTGCTCCAATGGAGAAATACATTAAACTGCATATTTATCTGGCACAAGCAAAATGTTAGGCTGCTTAAGAAAGTATTCTGTATCCATAAAGACAAGGATTAGTTAAATATAAGTCAGCTATGTTTGTATTTTTGCCGTTCTGCCTTTAAAAGACATTGCTGTGACCATATTGGTGGGGCAAAGTACCTCTAAGAATATTATTTTGGCTTCTGCAGCTTCTGCTTCATGCTGATAAAAGTTACTTCTAGACCTTTCTGGAGACAAGTGTTAACATTTGGCCTTAAGTTTTCCCTTTTTTGGAGCAGACCTCTCAGTCAAGGTGGCTGCAGCTCTGTCTTGCATACATTTCCCTTCCACTCTGTGTTGTTTGTATCCTTAGTCTTATAATTTTTTTTCTGACTCCAGCCATTTTTATCAAACTTCGTTTCTTCAGTGTTAGAAATAAGCTATCAGACTTGGAAAAAACATTCAGCTCCTTTCCTGATTGAGTCTACAGAAACATCGTGTAGTTTCTCTTGCGGATAGTTAAGAGTTTACTGAATAGAAATAAGAAACATTTAGCATTCTCCTCTTTGAACGTTCATACTGTCTTTGATTCTTTAGATGCCAAATCAGAGTACTGTCTGATTTTACACACTGATGCAGAAAAGCTAAATCATATATGAGATCTTCAGATGAAATTAATGTGAAGTTGTTATTGTATCTATTGATCGTGGTATGCCCAAGTCAATGTTTCATGTCTCTGTAGGATGTGTTCATACTAATTGAGCTAAATTATATTTTAATTTTGAATTCTTTGGGGAGAGAAATATTATTAAATAGTTTTATATAGAATTGTTGTATTTTAAGAATGTATTTATCGTATAAGACCAGCTCAAATTATGATCAAGGTGAAGAATACATTTTCAAAGCTAATGAAGAGGGTGTCCCTTAAGTAGTCATTCAGAAGGGCAAAAACATTGTGATGCTTTTTGAAGCTACTCTTGGGCAGTGTTTATATATGAGCAATTTAAGTGTGCTCAAGCATGTTCCTAGAGACTGAGGCTAAGTGTCATGGACCAGGTCTGCGCTAGTAAACTATCTTTTCCTCCAGAAAGAGTTTCTGTATGCAGACTGCCTGTTAAGAGTGGTCTCCGGAATAGTTTCCAGTATTGTCTGGGAGAAGACTGCTTGTTGGCATCAGCCTGTGCTGTGTTCAGGACTACTATAACATTGTTCATCATCCCAGGTGATGTTCCTGAGCTCTGCTTGCTTTGCTAATACAGATGTGGTTTTAGGTACCACTGATGTGGTCAAGGCGATGAAGCAGTTCTCCTAGGAGAGATTAGAAACATCAGGACTCCTCACTTTGCAGAGACTGGGAACAAGGAAAGGGGGAACTGCCAAGGCTTAAAAAAATAATGGAGGAGGTGTATGAAATTTACTCACAACTGTTGTTCAGCAAATCCCATAGCATAGGAACTAGGGGATATTTAACTAGCAGGAGATGGTTTTTAAATGGCAAAAAGGTGAACTTCAGGAGCTTGGTGCCATAGGAGGTTGTGGAGGCAATTCAAAGTGTAAGCAAACTCAAAGTTTCAGCAAATGGATGGACGACAGAGATGGACTGCAGAAGGTAGCCTGGCTCACTTGCTCTCCCTAAATAAGCATCTCCAAATGATATATGAGAGACAAAGTACTGGGCTAGGTGGACTGCTGACCTGGACTGCTGACCCACACCATGAGGGTATTTCTTATGTTCTTAATTGATTTGAGCAGCTGCCTGAATTTAAACAGCAATTTCAGGAAAAGCCTATTGAGCTTTCTAACATGCAGCATGATTCAGGTTTGTTAGGAAGCTAGTCATTGCCAGTCTGGGCTATGTATCCTGAACTGACAGTGGATGGGCAGTGAAGCAGAAGTTTTAAAATCAGGAAAAAAGTCAAGTATTCCATGCTAAGAAGGAGGTTTAATGCATACTATTCCTTTTCGCAATGGAAAAACTACTAAACCACTACAAAGCTTAGTATGTTGTTCATGTGATCTGGGTTTATCTTCTAAAATATCTTTTGTAGAATAAATTAAGAACCATTGAAATGTATGAAATTTCACTGTTAAAACTCTGACAGTCTTTGGCAACTGTGTTTTGGGTATTTCAAACTTTAGTCATACGGGCTGGTAATTTTGTTTTATTTAGGCAAGAACTTTTTTTAGGATAATTGTATAGCTGCAGTCTTGTATTGTCAACTTGTATGCAATTCTCTCGAAAGAGATTCTGTACTGTTTTTCATCAGGAACTGTATTGTGGTCATGTGGATCGTCATTAAATAACTGTTCAAAGGAAACAATTTATAGTTCCAGTGGAAATTACCCAAAACTAGTTGTTGACCTAATACTTCCATTTCTTAGTAATAACACCTTAACATATTTTGAACTTGAGACAAAAATATGTTGAGTCAAAGTTGTGTTAGCATTGGGAAATTACACTTCTAAATTTTATTAGGTTCTGTTATGGTTTATCATGCTTTAAAACTGCTTTTAAGATTCTATAGCTTGTATCAAGGCCTCAGTGTCTTAAGTTCCCATTATTTTGTTCGGCTTGTGAAGTCCTTAATTAGTGTTTTGTTGATTTAGAAAGAGAAATGGCATTTGAAAAGTGGCTGCGTTAATCATGCCTCCCACTGAGATTGACACATCACAAATGATTTTTCTTCAGATTGTCATAATTATCTTAGAGGAGCAGGCAATGGAAATCTGGATACAATACTGCATGTTGGCCTTGGGATAGCAGAGCTTTACATGCTGTGAGTAAAGCAACAGGATTTGTCAGAAAAAGATTGAGGCATGGGAAGAGAGGCTAAACCATCAGACTTTTCCAAAGCTTTTCACTTAGTTCCAGCCAACATGAATGTTTTGCCTAGAAGAGGGATGAGATCAAGGTCTAGAATATTCAGTGTGAAAGACGAGGGCCTTGGTTTTCATAAGTACTGATGTCAGGGTTCATGAAGTAGCATGTTGAACAATGAGACGTGCAAGCCTGCACAAAGCCACCTAGAGTGAGATGAAAGATGTATAAATACTAAGCAACCAGTAGATTTTATTTGCCGAACACATGATGCTGTGAAAGATCCATGTTAACTTTTCCTTTAGGGAAGTTTTCTTGCATCTTTGATTATGTGCAGCACACTTTTATTGGATAAGAGAGAATCCCTATGATTGATGGTGTGTCTTTGATAATATCCCTTCTGACTAGGTGTTAAAAAATGTCCTTCTCAAAGCAGTGATTACTCTGTTGGGCTTCAGGAATGGTAATGCTGGTCCAGAAACTAGTGCTGGCCACATTGACACACATTATCCTGACACAAGGACTTCTGAAGCCAGTGGTTTTTGAAACTTCTGAAATTGCTTCAGTCCTGATTCAGATTCTCTTCTGGCACACTTGGCAACAAATACAACCTGTCTTGGAAGAGTTGTAAAATACAAATGTGAATGCACAACATAAAAGCAAGGCTGAAGGTGGGAGCCAGTGAAATAAATACACAGTCAGGCATCAAGCAGACTAATAGCCCATTGACAAAAAGGCTCTATTTTCTATACCTGGGAACTGAGTATTGTAATTAAGCTGCATTAAGTCAGTGAATCTCCTCACCCTTTTGAGTGGAAGTCAGATGTCGTCAGAGAGGTGAAAATCTAATGACAACCTGAGTGTCGGAGTGGTGCTGGACTCCATCAGGAGATCTGTTGCTTCATGGCATAGCTGCTGCTGAATAGTGCCCCATCTCACTGTGTTACACCATGGTTGGCATGCTGAGCCTTTACCTTCTCAGACTAGCTGTCAAATGAACAACAAAGATTCTCATACAGGAGAAACAGCTACAAAACAAAATCAGGAGGCATAGGGCCCACTTGTTGCAGTTGGGCCAGCGTGTCTGTTCCCATGCTCAGATCTGTTCTGCTAGCTGGAGCCTCCAGTTTCGATGTCCTGCAGCAGAGAAGGAAAACCAGCAGGTTCCCAGGGTAACATTATTACCCAGGTTACCAACCTCAGGCGCTGACACAAAAAAAATGGAAACAATGCAGGAATACCAGTCATTCCCCATTCCCGAGGGAATTCCCATCAAGGGAGTTATACCAGCCATTGCCCTAAAACTTGAGGGCTTTGCAGTTTTTGCTACCTCTCATAGTTTATACAGTGGAGAAGAAGAATATTGAACTGAAAATTGTTGAGATTGACATGTCAGCTGCAGCCAGAATGGCTCCTCCTAGGAGTTAGGGCATACTACATCAGCCAAAAGACTTGGGCAAGTACGGTTATCCAACCCACGCATAAGAGATGGAAAGATGTTCCTAGGTACTCCTGCAAAGCTTTTAGGTACTTTTATTCCAGTCTAAATTTCAAGCTAAAACTTTCAATTGTAGCAGAGAGGAGAAAGTAAATCAATGAAATGTCTTCATAAAGTTATACCTGCTTGGGGAGTCTGAAAAAGAAATTGTACAGACTCATCCATTCATATTTCTCTCCTTCATCACGTTCTGAAGGTGGTAGCCAGTTGTTAAAATGCTGTCTTCAAACACTTACAATAAACTCTGACAATACAGTATTTCTTGAAGACCTGTAAGTCTTATTTGAAGTTCACGTCTAAAATCCTCTGGTTTCTAAGTTTAGGTTATATTATGAATGCTCACTTTCACTGAATTTTATATTCAGACACTTTAGAAGATCTGGAAAATTTACTAGCGTGATAAAATGTAAATAGTGATTATAATTCATTGTTTTTTCTCAAAGAGCCTAAAGATTCTGGAGACATCTTTCTCCAGTAACAGCACTGTATCACGTGAAACAACTTAAAGTAGTATTTTTTTAAATGAGTCCTCAAAACTGAGCTAAATCAGCATTGAATCACATGGCCCAAGTTTGAAAATGTGAATATCCATCAAATCTCATCAAAGTTGCAGCTATGTTAGGGTAGGAAATCTGTAATGTTGCTCTACCAGAATGAGAGGAATTTGTATGATTTCAGCCTTTTCCTCATGCTTTCCGCCTTTTCCTCATGCTTTCCTTTCTTTTTGGTATTCCTAAAATGAGTAACGCTCAAGGTTTTTGTTTTCTTCTTTTGTAAACAAGACCAATTTTATTTTCTTTTAGCAACTTAACACAGTAAATTTTTGGCCATAAAGTTGAAGATTTGTGTATATAAAGATCTGTCTCTCTCTGATTCACACCAGGAGGAGGACATACACTCTATTTATACATGTACAAGCAAGGCTGAAGAAAGATATGTCCAGAAGGAAATCGTGAAGTGCACCTGCTCTTCTGGTTGTTTTTTTTTTTTTTTCCTTTGTTCATAATTTTAGCTTGGTTACACCTTTTTCTCTCAAGAAAGGCAGGTTTCAAATGAGAATACAGAAGTCTAAATTGGTAGCAAGCTTCGGCTTTGGTGCATGTCAGACTTCCTCTGTTTATTTTGGCTGATAAGTGTGCTTTGCTATCAATTCTGCATTGCTTGGGTTTACAAAATTAGGATAAACATCTTTCCACAAATAGAACTATATATGTTGTTTTATGCAGTGCATCTTGTCCACTTACTTTGGCATGACTTCTAATAACATTTTATCGTTAATGAATGTACAAACATGCTTGGATCATGTAAAGAAGGAAATGACACAATATTTCCCTTATGTTGAAAACTATTTGCCAAGTGGTTATGATGAAAATTCAAACACTGGGAATTCTAGGCTTCCTTCTGAAACTTTATGTAATGGTTTGATTAATGTTGAAGTTAATGTAATTTGTTGAAATAAGTTAAGATGCACATGTAACTTTAATTATATTAAGCAGTCAAGAAAATAAAATTTGTACAGGTACTGTTTTACTGAGTTGTTCTCACAGTTCTTTGAATTATTTTTTTTTTTAAATATCTGTACTTGTTCATGCTCTTATCTCTTTCTCTGTGGAATGAAGGCAGCAAGCAGTGTGAAGTGAAAAATAATGTATTTACTAACCAGAAAAAAAAAGCTGTTTTTTCCCCTAGTAAAACTTTCTTTGTTTGCACGTACCAGACTTCTGTAACATATACCTGTGTAATGGTTGTAAACACTCTTTTATTTTTAAGGTTATTCTTGTGCAAGTTAATCCAGGGGAAGCATTTACTATAAGAAGAGAAGATGGACAGTTTCAGTGCATTACAGGTAAACCTGATAAATTTATTTTAATATTTCCTGAGTCTGCATCAGGATAAATAAAAGGCAATTTGTGGTGTTGAAAGTAAAAAAAACTGACAGAAATTACTTTAAATACAAGAGCAATTTAAAGACCAAAAAGATGAGGTGCTAAAGATCATTGGATTTGGTTTTCACTACTATAGGGGACTTTTTCTTAGATGAAGTTAAATTCCTTGGGGAGGGGAAGGGGGGAACATTTTCAGTTTGCAAAGCAAACAGGGAAGTGCTGTTGTAGCAACTTTTGACTAACCTAATTTATTACACAGACTGCAAACTAAAAGTTGCAATTGTTAATTTGGTTTGAGTATATTATATTTTTTTTTATTCTTTGCTCTCATGTGGCATTGTTTGCCTGTCCCAACAGTAGCTGTCTGTTATCCCACTACTAGGTTTTCATTATCCCTAGGGGCCAAATTGTGTCCTTTCTGAGTTCTAGCAAGTGCAGCTTCAAATACAAATGCTGCTTCTAAGCGTACCATCCCCGTATGCAATAGTCAGTTTGGATGTTGTTTTCTATTCTGAATGAAAGTAGCTGCCAGTTAAACCTATCTACAGCTGCAAGAAATGAGCAGTCCGATATTGCTGCTGTTCAGACTAACACTTTACTGTGTTAGAAGAGAGTATCCACAGATTCAGCTATGGGGTTGCTTTTTTCCTTGTTATCTGCTGGGTCAGTGAATCCTACCTCTTTTTTTTTTTTTTTTTTTTTTTTTTCCTGGATGGTGGCCCAGCTTCAGCAGATACTGTTCTGGGAAGTTGAAGTTTTTTCCAGCTCCTTTCCCCCCTTTCTCCAGTCTGAGAACAGACAAAAGGTTTGGTTTCCAGTGTCATAGGCAGGTCCTTTGGCTACAAAATAACTGATTAAAAGAAGGTCTTGGTTTGTAATTAAGCTTATATCAACAAACATTAAAGTTTGCATGTCCATTAGCACTCTTTCAAAACTTTTGTGCTGGTTGCATAGTACTGGTGCTTCCTTTGAGCCACAAGTGGACCAGTGTTGCAGCCCACAGTTCTGCAGGGTTTATTTGAAACATAACTGTGTAATAATTACTTGGCAATGTCTGAGGGAACATAGTGATTTTTGTCTTGATTTTTAAGTTAAAGAACAGATAAGATGTATTTTTTTTCTATTGCACAAAATACGGAGAGTGGCATGCATTGCATTTTTGCTTTTAATTTTGGTTTATCAGATGGGCTTAGTTGCGGGGGGGATGAATTGACACTTTTCTTGCATGATCATCTTGAAAGAAGGAAGTGTGTGTGATGAACTGCAAAAATATTGAGATCTTATCTTTATAGATACGGTTCTTACCTTTCATGGTACAGCTTTTATCCTTGCCTGGTCCCTCTTGCATTCTGAATAGGCAGCTCACTATTGTGATTTGATTCAGCTGCTGATGTCCTCATGCTTAAATATGAAAGTGAGTGTGAGCAGTTATTAGACAATTGTTTCTGGGTCTCACTAAGTGTAAGCTCAGGTTTTTACAACTTTCCTGAAAAGTGGCGCTGGCAGTCTAGGAACCTACATCCCAAATCAGTTCAGCAGCTTTTGCAAACCTCCTGTCATATAGACATTCTCCTTGTCCTTCCCCCTTCCAGGACATGAAAATATGGCTTATAGTTGGTAGTAAAACAGAGAGCATAGAGGTTTTTTGTATCTGTACATTCACTGATCTTAGAATAGAATCTGAGTTGCACGTGATCTTATTAGTGTTGCTTTTCTGGTCTATTCTCGCCACTCCTGAGCCATTTCCATGTCATGAGTGTTCTGACAATGAATCTTTTTACCTTTTGGCTTGTTGGGCCTGTCTGGCTTCAAGAAGTTCCCTTAGTAATTGATGCTGTATCTTTTTCACTGTACGTATTGCAACTAATGAGGAATGTCCCCTTTCCTGTTTTCTGTGTATAGATTTGTATAAAGTGAACAATTTCAAATGGTGTACACTGTAGAAAGTAATTTGGTATTGATGGTCCTTTTTGCTGTGCCACAACTCCTCCAACATAGTTTGTCCTTGACTTGTCTACAAAATAGATGACCAGTCTGCAAAATGGGTTACAACCACAGGAGACTATTGCATTGACTCTAAAGAAAGCAAGCTCACATCAGTTCCCTGTTCTTTTCTTTACTGTATGTACTTGGTTATTAAGTCAAATCAAAGTTAAAGATGCGGAAATACATAATGAGTACGGTTTGGAGGAAACCTTATAAATGTGCAGAGATGCTTATTTTAAAAAAGGCACAAAGAAAGCAAAGATGGCTGAAATTCAGTGGAGATGCAATCAGTGGGAAGTTAATTTAGTCATTATAATGTTTCTTAATACTTTTTCCAATCTCAGTTTTTACTGAAAATATTTATCTATCCTCATATTCTTTTCTGACTGTATTGACTTAAAAGTCTCTGCAAAGAATGTGTATTCAGCTTTTTCTGTGATGTACTATGTAAAAAGAGGTAGTATTACCTACATTAAAAATGTGTATCTGTACACTACTTTGCAAAACCACAGCATGTATTGCCCACAGAAAAACTGTAATTATGTACAACTGCAATTAATATGTTTTTGTCTTGTATCACATTCAGAATCCACCTGGAGAAAAAGCATTAGTATAAGCAAAGATTTCTCATGAAATGCACTTAGTACTTTATTACAGGCATTCCCCTTATGCCTTCCAAGTTGAGGCTTGTAAAGCTTACATATATAATTCACAACACTTACTTATTTGTGATAGAATGGTAAGTGACCACCAAACAAATAGCTCTCCGTTTCTGATGTTTGCTTTCTAGAATGAACTGGTTCTGAGAACTTTGTATTTTGTGGGATGTTTGCTATTCTACAAATAACAAGGATTTCACTTTAGTAGTACTTTTTTTTTTAAGGAATATAAATTTTTCAAGTAGTATTTTTTGAAGTCTATATTCTAATTTACACTTAGCAAAATGATGACTAACAAATATGTTGTCTGTTTGGAGTAAAGTCTTACTAAAAGATATCCAAGGAAAAAGAGAAGTAATTTGAGGTTACAAAGGATAGTAAGAATTTGGAATGTTACACATTGACCAAAGACGAAAACAAAATGTAAATTCAGGTTCTTGCAAGGCAATTTGCATGGGTATATGTTTAAATTGAAAATGTATAAGTATAATACTAAAATGAAAGAATAGAAGTTGAGAGGTAGCAAGCTGCTTCTGGACGAATGCCCCCATAGAAGTGCAGATATGCTGATACCATAGTTTGGGTTATTTGGTAAGTCACTGTTCCTTGGAGAATTCTAGATCTCTCTTCTGCTTTATTGCTGGTCTATTCACCTTAGAGATTGCATTGTCTGCTGAAGTCAATGTGGACTGTTTATAAATATAACCATAATGTTAATTGTATTTTCTTGCATCATATCCCTGTCTGTTGGAAACATTGAGATGCTCCATCAATCTTTGTGCTGCTTTTGTCATAATTACTTTATTTGTTAAAGAGGACTATCCTTGCTTTGGATACTCTATGCATAGGGTAAAACTTCTCAACCTGAAAACAAGGAGACTCAGCATGTCTCCAGGAGAAAGGAGAGGTGTGAATAAAGTCACTATTTTGGAGCTGTCCTTGAATCAATGAAGTAGTGAAAACTTAAAGCACTCATTAATGGAGAAGCACACTGTGGTTTTTCTGTGAGCTAAGCTTCTGAAGAAAATGCTGCATTTATACCCAGGTCTCTGTACTGATTCACCATCTGTTTGTTGATATAACTCTCATAGATGTTCTGTAAAGCTTTGACTGTTTTGGAACTATGAGAAGTGGCTTCTCAGTGCAGGCCTCTTCCATGGCAATTAAGATTGGTTGAAAAAGCTCTTAAGATTATTTCTTGGTTTGAAATCTTTTAAGGCTGGCAAAAGAGCAGTGGTGGTTAAAAGACTTTTCCTCCTTGCTGAATCCCATTCCTTTATTTTGGCGGAGTTTTGATGACTTAAAATAATGTGTGTATTTTATTCTTGGTGTTTTATACATATTTCTGTAAAATAAGTGTGGTTGCTTTATATTTCTGTATTTAGCAATTTTACTTGCTTTTCTGTTACACGTATTTTGACTTAAATACAGCTTCAAAAGAGCACTTCTGTGTGCCAATGGCTGTTTTTCTGGTTTTATAAAGTATTTTCCTTGGCTGCCTACTGGTTTGTCTGATAGCGATGACTTCTGCCCCCTCTTGACGCAACTTCAATTTAAACCATTTGTCAGTCTCTTACTTTCCAAAGACGTTGTGCTTTTTTCGCTAGATAGATAGGAAGATTTCTGTCTGTGTATCCATGTGTTAAACCAAAATGTTTATTTTCAGAAGAGCTCTCTTAAATCTATGAAACTGTTCTCACATATACTCAGACTTCTGTGGAAACTTTCCTTAAGCCAAAATTTTCTTCTGTTAAAGTGAAATAATCAGCTACATTACAGTGATTCAGAAAACCAGGTTTGAAATGTATGAATGGGCTCTCTTTGTAGAAGTGAATTACTGTAGATCACTCATTCATGAATTCTTCCTTTTGCTGAATAAATGAATGAAGATGACTCATCCTGAGCGCATTTTATAACAGTCCCAACTTACAGCTAAGGGCTATTAAATGTTAGTTGACATAAGAGAGACCATGTTCTATATGTCTGTGCAAAGGAAAATTGCCAATTTCATAATAAAATAAGAAAATTTATGTAAATTAGAATGAGTCATAAATACTTCATGCTTTGAAATGAAATGAAATAACAGTATTAAGGTTAGTCCCTGAGATAAAAGTTAAGCAATCTTAACCTCATTTTTTTCTCTTTAAAATATTTCTGAATAAAATACTTCTGAAAAGTGTTTTCAAATAAGTCAAGAGGAAAAGAAGATCACTGTATCACTGAGATACAGTAGTGAAACACAAACTTTAGTTCATTCTAAGATTAACTTCAGCTCTGCAACACCAAACCTGCCCATTACTCAGAATATTGTGCGAATAAAACTGTTACAGAATCATAGAATGGTTTTGGTTGGATCATCTATTCCAACCCCCTGCCATGGGCAGGGACATCTTTTATTAGATCGGGTTGCTCAAAGCCCTGTCCAACTGGACCTTGAATACTTCCAGGGATGGGGCCCCCACAACTTCTCTGGGCACCTATGCCAGTGTCTCCCCACCCTCATCATAAAAAATTTTTTCTTACATCCAATGTAAACCTGCCCTCTTTCATTTTAAAACCATTGCCCTGTGTCCTGTCACAGTAGGCCCCGGTAGAAAGTCTTCCTCTGTCTTTCTTCCCTTTTTGTATATTGAAAGGCTTCAATAAGGTCTTCTCGGAGCCTTGTTTTCTCCAGGCTGAACAGCCTCAACTCTCTCTGCCTGTCTTCAGTCTTCATAGGAGAGGTGTTCCAGCCCTCTGACCATTTTTGTGGCACTCCTCTGGACCTGCTCCAAGAAGTCCATGTCTTTCCTGTACTGGGGACCCCAGAGCTGGATACAGTGCTCCAGGTGGGGTCTCACCAGAGTGGAGTAGAGGGGTGAATCACCTCCCTCAGCCTGCTGGCCACGCTTCTTTTGATGCAGCCCAGGATACGATTGGCCTTCTGAGCTGTGAGTGTGCACTGTCAGCTCATAGAATCATGTCCAGCTTTCCATCCACCAGTACACCCAAGTCCTCTGCAGGGCTGCTCTCAATCTATTCTCTGCTGCCTGGTCTCACGTGGTTTCAGTTGTTTTCAGATAGTGTTAGAGCAACCAAGCTGAACATCTTAAAATCTAAATGTAACTGCTATTTGAGTACATTTGAACCAAAAAGAACCCTGGATTTATTTTGTTCTCAGTATCATCTGGTGCTTTGGTGTTGAGTATTATTTAAAACTAATTTATTAATACTAGGGGTGGTTAAAGACCAGTCAAATTCTGTACAGGTTGCCACAAACCCCTCAAGAGACTTTGTTAGCTGCCGATTGGAAGATGCTTCTTTCACAGGAAGACCACATCCTATTATCAAGTCTTAAACCCACTATGTTAAGTGGAGGAAATGTGCTGTCATTCTGTGGTGATTTTTTAGAGTGTACTAGGATAACCTGGCACTGCAGTAGTGATCCCATATATTGGCTGTAAGGGTACATCACCTCTAGAAATCACAGAATATCTCAAGTTGGAAGGGACCCATAAGGATCATCGAGTTCAACTCCCTGCTTCTCATAGGACTACCTAAAACTATGCCATATGACTAAGAGTGTCATCCAGATGCAACTTGAACTCTGACAAGCTTGGTGCTGTGATGACTGGGGAGCTTGTTCCAGTGACCAGCCACCTTCAAAGTGAAGAACCTTTTTCTAACTTCCAACCTAAACTTTCCCTGGCACAGCCTCATGCCATTCCCTCATGTCCTATTGCTGGTTACCAGAGAGAGGAGATCATACCATATCCTGTTTGTTAAATTACTCAGTATCCACCTTGGCACTGGGCAAATTTTAGGAATAAAAGAGTATTTATTTAAATACATAGACCTGTAGTAACGGAACAAACTAGCAAAGCCAATAAAATACTGTTAACAAGAATTCTCTTGAGCATCTCTAGTCTTCTAGGCAGCTTAAGAGCCTGGATAATGAATCCTTACAAGTAAACTCAGTTGTGTATTACAAAGGTTTTAGTGCTCTAGTTTTCCTGCTCCCATTAAGAACAGCTTATTGTAGCCACACAGGGAAGCTGCTCTGGGTGATCTTTTCTTTCTGTAGCCCAAGAAGAAAAAAATCTTTTATCCTTGTTTTCATTTACCTGTCTCTCATTTCTAAATACTGAAATGTTACACATGTCATCATGTAGGTTTATTTGCTTTCCTTTTCATCCTCAAAGATGCTTCACAGCTTTTCTCCGCTGTAGCCTTCTGAAGACACGGATGTAAGCTTTCAACTATCAGTTCATTTAAAAAAAAAAACAAACACCACAAACCCAACCCCATTCTAAATGGTAAATCATTTCAGTTGTCTTACCCATTCCTTCTGTGTCAGTGCTGTAGAAGACTAAACATGATATGCAAGGCTGAAACTGGATATGGATACTTATATTAACATCCTGTTCCACGTGTTAATTTTAGGATCTCTGTCGGAAGTATTTAGAGGGCCTTCATAAAAAGCATCGAGGAAAGCCAAGACAAGTCAACTGGAAGTATGAGGTCACAGCAAACTACAGTGACTTAAAGCCACTTAACTCTGGGTTGAGAGTGTCCATGTAGAGTTTCAGAGCTGAGTCTAGGAGTAGCTTAACTTTAAAGTATCTCTGTTTGGAAATGACCTTCAATATACACATTTAAAATTGTTTTATAGATGTTTATATTTTCAGGTACCTACAGTCACACTGAAAATAGTAAGAACATTGGTATTGGTCAGGCATGCAGGAGTACGACTGCAGAAGAGACTTGATTCTCTCTGTGTTGCAACAAGCTGATGAGGAGAGAAAGTGGCCACAACATGCGGTTGTAGTAGCTTGGTTTAGAGCTATCTCACTTCAAAATATTTGTAAGTAGGAGCTGCTCTTTCTGTAGCTTAGAGTGATAAACAGAGTGCATGGACGCCCTTGCAAACTTTGTCAAACAGGCCTAGCCCTTCTGCCTTTTATAGGTAGGTTAGTGTAAAAGTTGGATGAAGATATGGCAAATACCCTTCTGATAAGGTGAAGAAATAATGATGGATTTAAGTCCTCACTGTGGTGCATGTACCATGCTCATGTATTGGCCTTGATGCATAGCAGAAATCCAGTCCGCAATTCAAGTAATATTGGTAGGTAAAACTTGCCTGTAAGCCCTGCTGCTGCAGCTTTTGTAGTACTACTGCTAGTACTGTACTGAATTAAAGCTAGCTCAGATGTCTACTTGATTTTGTAGTCCCTTTTGCAATAGGGCAGAGGCAGTCTTCATTCTCTTCAGCATCATCTCTCAAATGTGTTTTACTAACTCACCAAAACTTGCAAAGTAGTGCAAAACAAGGTCATTCCCCTGACCAGAATAAAACACAGCTATCCAGAAGTCTGTTGTTTAGATCCAGCTCTTTCTGCTGAGAGTGGTCATGAGAATTAGCCTCGTAACAGAGCTCCCTCAGCCTTCTCTGGGAACTGCCTGACCTTCTCCTCATTAAGTCTGATAATTGACCAGGTTTTGGTGGTCCCAACCTCATCCAGCCCTTAAAGAGGCAGTCAGGGATGATACAAAAAGGTGTTGCCATAAAAGCTTACTTTGTCGTGCTGCTTTTTCTGCCAGAGCAGCTCGCGTAACTGTTGTGTCCACTTTGTTGGGATTATAAGTACTAGATTTCTAAAACATGCTATTCCCGGAATAAGCTTGGCAAGAGTTTTATTAAAAAGCGAACTGGACTTGTTTTATCACCTTCTGCAGCAGCAAATTAAAAAAAATTAAAAGGGAAATGCATTCATTCAGTTCTCTTTCACAGTGTTGGATGTAATGTATTTTAGGGAAAACTTAATTTTTCTGTCACTGATTTCTGTGTTAAATAGATCTAATATCTTTATATGGACAAAACTATAACATTTTTGCTTTGGTTGTTTTCCCATTCTTCTATTAGATATTTTTCTAACTTTTATTTTTTCTTGACTTATTTCACGCATTTTGAGATGTGACTGACTTCATAACATACTATATTCATGATAAAGCCTTCAGTCAGGTTCTCTTTTTCCTGTATGTTCTGATGAGTTAATCTTCCCTTCTGTCTTCTCAAATCTCCTCCTTTATTCCTTCTCTTCACTACACTGCAAGCCCCACACTGCAGACCCAGCCTGACTGTAGGAAGGTTCTGGAGACGCTTGTTTGAAATATCAGTGCTTCAGCTGCATACTGAAGACATCTAATTTTAGGTGTCTAAATGTGGGTTTCTATATGTGGCCTTGGATCTAAGCTCCCGTTATAACTAGTGAAGATTTAGTCACTAGCTATAGTACAGTCAGTGCTTTTCAGCTGACATCAGTTTGCACTGAATAGCTCTTCAGGCTTCACTGTCTGTACTGAACTAGATCTCTACTTGCTATAATGGGAGTTTAAAGTCCTAACTTGCATGCAGACACATAATTTTAGATACCTAAATGAGATGTCTCCATTCTGGAACTAAAGCCTGGCTATTATAAGCTGAAATAAGTAAGGCTACATCCTGAAAACATCTCATTTGAGTATGTTGTTTCACAGTTGTACCCACAGTGAATGTCTTTGTCCTCAAGCATTTGAACTCTGTGAACTCATCCATTTCCATTAGCATCTAACATTTCACATTTTAAAAGGAAGGTAATGGTACTTGGAGGTGCATGTTGGGAATGGAGTTACAGCCCTAAGTTGCAGCTGTAGAATGCCCCTAAAACTTGGTTTCCATGACTGCAGTCAGTCATGTCTAGCCCACAAGGCTGTGAAACATCAACTCAGACGTCTAAGAATCAGGTGCTACTGTAGGCTGAGTCTGGAATCAGTTGAATGAGTCTTGTATGAAGCATGTTAAGCTTGGCAGGTCTGCGTCTGGCAATATTATAGTAGTCCCCTGGCATTACACTCAGTTCATCTGTTTTCTTCCCTGACTATGCTGTTGATGGGAAAGATATTCCTGTACTACTTGCTTTAAGGGGGGGGGAGGGGGGGAATTTATGTGAGATCTCTTCTTGGTTTCTGATATAAGTAGAAAATTTGCCTAATGTAAGTAGTTAGCAGTTTGCACTAAATCAAAGAGCAGAGACCCAGGCAGAGAAGTCTGAAAAAGATTTTACTTAGTATTTTCACTTAATATCCTAACACTGAGCATAACTTATGCTGATAGCATTTTCTGTATCTTAATTAGATGCAATCTGGTTGATTGAAATAATAACATTTCTTGAAGATTGCTAACTTATTAAATAGAGAAGTTTCTCAGTTTCATTATCTGATTAGTTCTTTAAAAACAAACAGTGCTCTTATTTTATAGAAACTCAGTATTTTTAAGTTAACTTTGCACTGGGTTTCATAAAAATGGAAAGGCTAGAACTTTGTGCATCAATGACTTCTTTTGTTAAATCGTCTTTCACCACATATACAGTATGAATACAGGCTGGTGTGTCACCTGTTGGAAAATGCTACAGATTGTTAGATAAGACCCCAGGAAAATTCTTTATAGTTCCACCCTGTGGAACTATATCATTCAAGCTGTATTGCTACATCCTTAGTGTATAGCTGTAGCCATGAAAGCATTCAGACTTCTAGCAAAGAATTACTGTTAATGAAAAAATAGCTTTGAATTACTTTTGGTTTACTCTTGTTCTGTTTGTACTCCAAGAAGTAGTTGTGGCTGCCTTATCTTGTGGACCACTGTCAGGCACGTGGCAGTTGTGAAGGGCAGCAGAGAGACTGGGAAGGAAACCAAAGTCTTTGTGGCTGTGGAGCAGCTGTGTGTGGCTGAGGCCATTATTTTTCCCGAGTTCCTCGAGACAGAGCAAGCTCCCCACGCATGCCCCTGCTGCCACAGCCACACCAGCAGCTTACAGGGCCTCACATTGCTCTGCCTCCATGCTTTCTCCTTCGATGCTAAAAGTTGTTGGGTAGACAGGGCCAAGGTAGCAACAGAAAGACACCAGGAGATTAGTCTCCTTTTCCTTCATTTTCACCTGTGCAAGGCTACTGTGTTATCTGCGTGGGCCCAGGTACACTTTTCTTGCCAGAATGTAACATCTAACGAAATGTTGCAACTTTGAATCCAGGGATTTTTTTTATTCTGTTCTTAATTTTGCTTTTTTCTAATGGATGAATCAGCAGCGCATGGCTTGATAGATATGGCTGTGCATGTGTTATTAATAGTAAATGATTATAGTTGCCTTTTTTTGACTGTCTGTTAAACGACTGAGGTTTTGTCAGCTTGCATGACTTACATGATCATGACACTCTTCAGCTTCATTAAAATCATGGTAATAGAACTTCCCTTCCCCTTTTCCCTTTTGCAGACATGCAGCAATCTGTTTTACATCTAAAGCAGTTTATTATCCAAATGAGGGAAAGGAAGAAGAGGAGCAAGATAACAAGGTCATTACAAACATATAGCCTAGCTGTGCGCAAATATAAACAGCTACTGTGTAATGTGAGTTACAGACCAATTGCAAGCATGTAAGTTTAGCCACTTAAAGCCATTAAGAAACAGCGTAATTACATGGAGTTTCAAACAAAGTTGGAAGGGCCAAATTCACTGGTGGTAAATACATCTATCCACAGTGCTGTTCTTGTTTTCTTTTTGCCAAAGAGAAGCTCTCTCTCACACTGCAAAGAGCTTTCCAGTAAATGCAGTTGTGTAGAGCAGGTGCCCTAGGACACCATCCAAAGAGCTTCAGATTTTTTCAAGGGACTGTACAGCACCCAATTGGGTTAGATGGGTCTCAAGTTAATGGTATTAGAGCTGCTAGAGAAGCTGACTACACCTTCCTTCCCTTTTGATTAATCAGCTGTTCTGTCAGCATATGTTTTAATCTCCTACACCTGTTCTTATTTTGTTTTTCCAGTAGCCCATTTTCCAGCAGTTTCACTTATCCTTTCCCCTTGGTGCTCTAGATATGCACCATCTTCATAAATACCGTGTATATTGTGTTTCCCTTGGATGATCTTGACAGTTGTATTCATATATAGAATAGATGTGCCATCCAAGGCAATTGAAGAAGGAGCTGCAGTAAGAACTATGAATGCCAAACAGATAGTCTATGTTATTGTTTCATTAATAATTCTTAAAAGTAGTTAATATGGAATTGTAGTTTCAATAAGATGTGAAGAAGTTACTGTGAGAAGGATAGTGAGTATTCCTCATGATGACCTCTTCATAACAAAGTATTGCAACAACCGTTAGAAATACCTTATGAAATGCGGACAGGTCATTTAAAGTAGAAGGACTGTGCTGAATGAAGACCACAACTGGACTGCGGGCTGAGACAAAGTCCCAAAGTGTGGAAAGCCATACTCCTAAAACACAGCTTTAGCAAGCCCGTTCCAAAAACTAACCAAAAAACCAAACCAAACTACTAAAGCAGGTGCAAACAATCAAATTTGCAAGAAGACGGCATGGAAAGAACTGTTACGTCCAGGAGCTGTGACTTAATGATACTGTAGCCTTCTCTTCTAAGAATCAGAATGAAAGTTGAAGACAACAGAGAGAAGGAGAAAGTTGTGTCTACAGAGACTAGTCTCTTTCTCCATTTTTCCCACAAGCTGCATTTAAGATAATCACTTGAAAGACAGCATTTAGGTGAAGTGCTACTGTGTTTCGTCATCACCCTTACAGGGGTTGTGCTCTGAGAGGCACCACTCTCTTGACAGAGTTAGCTCTTATGATTTATGCAGCCAAGAGACATCCCAGTAAAACTCTTTAAGTAGCAAGTAGATTTAGAAAATTATATGAAACATACTTAAGTTTGCATTTATTCTTACCTTTTGTTATGCTTTCCGTATATTTTGTTTCTCGTTTTGTGATCAGGCACAGAATTGTTTTGTTTGATTAAAAAAAAAAAAAAGTAAGATTAATCTTACCCAGCTTCTAAATTCAGTTTTAAATCTGAAATCTCATCTAACTTTTTACTCATATTTTTCAAAAGATAGTACATACAAATAATGCTGTCTTGCAGGCAGATCCTTGGAGTGCCTAAAGCCCAAGATGAATTAGGGTATTTGAGAAACTAAACTTAAAGAGAATTTTTTTTCTGTATTGGGTAGTAAGGGGTCAGAAGCAGAGTGACTACCTCTGATTTAGTGTGATAGTACTGGCAGTGCAATTTTGGGGAGCATCTGGTGACTAAGCAGCGCATTGAGGAGTGAAAATATTCAGTAAGTTACAAGGGCAGTCTGAGCAACAGGAACCAGTAAAAGTTCTTCCAGCATGAATGAGTTTTAAAGATCACCTGGTAAAAAAGCTGAAAAATAAAAGTGACTATCAGCAAATGCTGAACAGAGATGCAGAGGACTGGCTAGTGTGAGGCTAACTTCGACTCATTTATCCAACTTGTATTTCAAATGGGTACAAGAGGACCGCCAAGCATGAGGTTTTGAGATTGGTTGTTGATGGTTTGACAACTTTTTACTGTGGGCTTCTGGCCCATGTGTGTTAGAACAGGTTTGAATCTGACATGATGTGTATGTAGCCTTTGCAATAAAATATTTGTGGAAGGTGTGTTTTTATGCTTACTACACCCTTCTCATTCTTACACAAAGAAAGATTGCATAAAAAGGAGGAAAATATACTCTGGAAATACCCTATCTTTTCTCTTAATTGCAGCTGTATACATTCTCAAGTTTTCTTGCATTCCTTTCCAGCAAAGATATGACACATAGTAGAGTAGGAGTCTTATTCATATGCCCACACAGCTTTATCTGTAGGTTGTTTACCCTCTGTGAGGTCTTTAAAATACCATCCAGAGCACTTATCTGCCCATAATAGCCTTCCAACTGTCCATTATGTTCATGGAGTTTCAGTGTCTTGTCATTTTTTTTTCAGTTACTGAACGTCATCCTCTCATCTGAAAAATAGATCCATTATTTTTGATGGGAAAGAATCTAGCCTTATCTTGCTGACAGTAGTTAAATAGAAGGGTGTTGGGTTTGGGGTTCTTCTCAGGAGCAAGTAAATGTATGTTGTTGTATGGTGGTGTGTTGCTGTGTCTGGACAAGTAATAATTGGCAGGTTAACTTTTCTGTGCGGCTGCAGAGAGCTGAATGGGAGGGCCTGAAGTGCCTGGGAACATGCCACATAGAAAAAGAGGCTGAATGTCAGGTAAGGTTACATCTATATAGGATATAGCTTTGGGGGATATGAAGGCCAGTGGGAAGTAAACAGGACTAGAGAATGCAGGTGTAAAGAATTGCAGGTATGCAGTGGAGTCCTGAGGCCAGATACCTGCATGTTGCCTGTCTCCATGCTGCAAAAGTCAAAGCACAGTGCAGGATGGTTTTTGATCTCTATCTCTAAAGAGCTTCATCACAGTCAATATAACCTTAATCTTTTTTTTTTTTTTTTAAGATTCTAAATTGTGGATGAAATAAGAAAGGATTGAATGCTAAAACATGATGCACAGATAGCCTAGAATGTAAATATATCCCTTCTTAATCACTCAGTGACCAATGCACTCGGATATCTTTCAGCTATCGAGATATTCTAGAAACACTTTGCACTTCAGCAAAGCTGATCATCCAAACAACTCCAGTGGCATGGGAAATCTGTATTCCAGAAGCGGTAAAAGATCAAGAAGAACATGCATTAGCTATCTAAAGGACGGTTGTTTGAATGGTACCTTTGAACTGGGTGAAACACAGTTATATACAATGCAGGGTCATGCATAAGATGAATAAATTATAAATGGGGATCTCCTCACTTGAAACTTGATGATGAGGAAGAGGAAGCAAGCAAGCTATTTGACTCACAATCTAAGTATTATCTCTAGTGTAATGTATCTGTAGAGGTTACTGTGATCATAAAATGCATCAGGGCAGTTGTTGCTGGTACAGCTTGGGATGTTTAGTAGCATTTTACAGGGTTCTGCTCAGACCTCAACTGTAATTTGATAAATCATGTTTACAAAAGATGAAATTAAGCTGATTCCAGGTGTTGTACAAAAAAAGCTATTAGGATATTCAGGAGAACGAGGAGCTTATTTTATAAAAAGAGTAGAAGAGCTTGGTTGGTTTGGCTAAAAATGAGTTTTGTTAGGAATGGGTAAGTAAACATCAGGGATTAAAAAAAAAAAAGGTTAATAGTTAATGCCAGAGCTGGTTTAGAGCCCAGCTGGATGTCAAATGGCTGTGAATAACTTTTATCTAATTTCAAGAAACCTTCTGGCTACATAGGAGAGCTGTGCTCTAGAACAGCTCTCCAGTGGGAGATGTATGGGTAAAAGAACTGACTCTTTTAAGATTAGTCTTGATGCTTTTATGTAGGATTCATTTGTGATAGATCTTGATGTATGATAATGGAGGAGAGGAATGAAGTGGCAATTGCAGGTGAATAGACTTGATTCATGAGGTCTTTTTCAGTCCTTGCGCCGTGATGGTCTAGCAACAGAAAATTTAAATCTCCTGCATCCAGACAGTAGCGAAGCAATAAAAAGGTTTCTGCACAAGGGATGCATTTACTTTCCAGCTATTAAGCAATTTTCTTGTCTAACCTTCTTAGTAGAGGGATATATTGATCCATACATAATGTATGGTAAGGAGCTCCACTGTATGCATGTGTCTTTTTTTTTTCCCCTTTCTTCTGGTTTGGAATGACAATGTTTGTATGTCTGAGCCAAGTTAGTTGTTTCATCCCTGGCCTCTTGTTTGGCACAGGTAAGTAGATTCCTTACATAGTTCTTTCTGGCTCTGAGTTCATTTTGGCTGCCAAAGCAGTGGGTATATTACTTTCTAAAACATATTTGGTTACAGAGCAAATTGAATTTGAAGAGCCTGTGCAACGGCATAGGCTTATCTTTGTGTCTGGTCTCTGTTTTCTGCTTTACCAGATACTTTCTTTCTGATAATACATATTTATTAACATTGTTGAAAGCTTTTTATCAACAACAACCTTTGTCATAGGTGCTTTTAATGTTTGAGCTTACATACTTTCCCTGTGTGGTAACTTGCTTGAGATTTGGAGAAAATAATTCCTTGTTGAAGGGATATGTAAAGAGTTCATTGTGAAGAATCAAGGAGCCTTTGTCACACAAAACACCAAAAAGACCAAATTTCAAATGCTAAATTTGTTTAAAAGATTTAAATAAAAAATTTTTAAAGCCTTTATTAGTTAGCCTGTGATGATTTTTTTTTTTTTGGCTGACCCAGACCCTGAAAAAACTTTTGAATCGCTTTCAACAGTAAAATGTGAGGTTTGCAGTGGGAATTGGTTGAAGGTGTGAATTTTCAAGATCAGTAGTTTGACTGAAAAACTTTTAATTTCCACTGTCTTCAGAACATTCCCTATTGTAGCTGCATTCATAAGCTTGTCTCATTATTGGTGAAAAGACAGAAAAGTATGTCTCTGTGATGGACTGTAATCAAAAGGGGACACGTTCAGGGTGTTTGAATTCCACCTTAGTTTTAACTTCAGAAGCTTTTAGATGCAGAAGTCTTAGACCCAGGCCAAGTCACCCACTGAATCATGACCTAATCCTAGCAATCACATTGAATCCATTGCTTTTCCTGTTTTGACCACAATATGACCATGAGATTCCCTATGTGCCTGTAATTGTACAAAACATGAGATTGCGGGGGGACAGCCAGAAGTCAGCCATCAAAGACATGCCAGAGTAGAGACAATATAGAGACATCATATAAATATTGCTTTTCCTCTCCCCAGAAAGAAAGATAGGCTGTTTGTTTACTGTGGCTATATTAAGTTTATCCCCGAATGCAAACAGTATCAGCAGCAGAAAATTGGTTAATCCACTCGCCCAGAATTGAGGAGATCTGAGGTTTTTAGCTTTATGAAGTACCTCAGAATCTGAGCCTATAGCTCCCGATTCCAGCAGAGTCCCCTACCCATAAAGCTGTGGAGTATTCCTGAGTTTAGGCTTTTTTTCATGTCGTCTTTAGGAGATGGGCATCTTCACCTCAAAAAGATTCTAGAGGAAAACTACATGATAAGGCAATCTGCCTTGTGTCAATGTAATGGGGATTCCCGTATGATTTAAGTGAAGTCCTGGGTTCTAGTTCCCATTTTAAAGGCTGGCTCTGTATTTTCCGTTTAGAAGCTCTTGTATTAAAGGAGTTAAATGTCTCAAGCATGGACAGGAGCTTAGTGTATTGTATTCCAGTTTCTAGTGGTCCATCTTCAGCAGAGGTGACCCAGGTTATTCCATAGTCTGGTGTTCACAGCATTCTCCTAGGTAGGAGCAGGCTGTGGGGTTAATCATCTTGAGCATAGCGCAGAATTTAGCCTACCTACCAACTGAATAGGAAGACCTTCTTTTCCTGACTAGGAAACTATTCTCAGAAAACTTGATGTACTCTGCTGATATTGGACAGAAGAGTGACTAGAGCAGGCCTGAACCAGATATCTACTTGAGGACACGCTGTCTGTGCTTAATGGTTTGTGTCATTTGGTATGAGGTGGCTCTCATAAATGTGCAGAAGCATAGAGTTATCCTCCAGAGACAGCCAGTGAATCACCCTGCTGAAGCCAAGTGTTTGCTTTAGATGCTGCAGAGTGTAAGGTGTGCGACATCAGATGTTTTCAGTTTGGTCTTACGTCTCATTTTTGTCATGTGGTGATTGTGTAACTTGCTTGGGGCTTCTTCCTTACAGTTTGTGTCATGACAGAAGGATTTCACATTGCCAAATGTCACCTTTTGAATAGTCAGCTTCAGGGACTGTTTTCTTCACCAATGATGTGAAACAAAACTGTGCGATAAAGTGGTACTTCAAAATTTATTTCATGGTTTAGAAACCTACATCTGAACATTTGTTTGTGGAACTGCAATGTTGGTAGAATCTTTGTTGGTGGACTCGCGTGAATGCCTCTAATGTAGGCATAAAAATATTTGTAGGCGGTGAGTGTGAAGAGAGGAAGTCCTGTAGGACTGAACTGTCTTCCTCTTTCTTTGTATTGTTACAGGAGACCTTTTCATCTGACCAGAACAGCAAACTCACTTACCTAATGCAAGAACTGCATCTAAGAGTAAAATTTCAATGGGCAGAGCTGCTCGGTGTGAGAATTTGTTGTTGTGGTTTTTTTTTTTAAATCAGCAGTTATCATTAACCTTTTACCTTTACGAAGAACAAGAATTAGTCCTGGTTTTGCACCCTAGAACTCTAGTTTTGGAGCCAATGTCATTCTAGATTTACCTAGTTTTCCCTCCTTCTGCTAAATCAAGTATAATCTTGGATTCTAAGATTCCTGGAAGACTGAGACACCTCCTGTTCTGCTAACTTAGTTTTATGTCTTCCAGTTAGAAATCACCGCTCCCCAGTTGGTCCCTTTAAAGAAAGATGCATGTGGTATTTATTTAGGTATTAGAAGGACTTCAGCTGCTTATAATCATAATATTTTTTATTCTGCTTTGTTTTTATTTTAAATGGACTATGTGAATCTGCATTGTATTTGTTTATATAATTAGCTTGAAGCCTAAACAACTCTGAGGTTTTCTAATGAAAGTATATGTTATTAGTAGATTCCAGGAACTCAGAGCAGTACATCTTTAGAGGTGCCTGCCTTGGATAGAAATAAACATTTGAGTTGGGCACCAGATTTTCTCTTGGCGGCCTTTTCTGGTATTCATTTCTTGCTTGAGTTTCTGACACTATATGTGTTGTAATACTCAATCACGGTTTGCACAAATGGAATTTCATTATATCCACAGAGTCTTCTGTGTGTTTTCATCCATAGTTTCAAAACACTTTACCCTAGAATTTGGTAAAATTGTTTCAGCATTTACTTGTATGTTATTGATTTTCTTAATCAACACATCATATTTGTATAAATAGTATTCAGTAAGTCATATTCAAGTCATAATCTGTATGTAGGTATATATACCCACACATATGTGTGTGTGTATAATGATTTGAGGAGGGAATATTAAGAAATTTGCACAAAGGAGGGAGGGCTTCTCTGAATGCAACTTCTGTGACAGCAGAATGTGTCAGTTAATTTTACAGTCTAGTTTCAAATAAGTGTAGCCAGGTAAGTATACACAGAAAAAATAACTCATTAGTGTAATAAGTTGAATATAATGATGCCAAAAAGGCCTTTACAAGTAATTATACTACATAATTTCATTTTTGGCATAACCAGGCGGGGATGGGGAGGGGAAGTTGAAGTTAATGCTTGTTCCCTCCAAGATCTATCTTCTCTGAATCAACGTGTTCTTCTGTAGAAGCCACTGTCTACACGCCAAGAACTATGAACTGTTGAGACTCATTTGTGCTGTTCACCTCTTAACCACAACTAACTATCAGTAATAGTGCTTAACTTTTTAACTTTCTGGTCTGCGGTGCTATATGGCCAAAAAAAAAGGGATTAGAAAAACACAAGTTCTAGTGGTAACAGCTGTTAGATAATTAAATTGTAGTTTATCCTGAGTGTTGTGAATCAAATGGAACATGATTAAGTAGTATGCACAAATATTAAATATTAGTCTGAAAAAGTCGCGGATCGGTACTGCTCAGCATAAGTGCTAGGAAATTAGGCTCTCCTTGAGGAAAAAACTAAGCAAATATGCGATGCAGTGAGATTAGAAGTGCAGATTATTTTTCCTGCTAAGAATAAAAACATTTTCATCAAAGCTTCTCTGTGTTAAGAATGGTATATCACATTTGACTCCCTTTGAAATGCAATGATTTATGGTTCACCTGATATTTAAATTGGAAGACTACAAGGGGGAGAGAACAATTTTTTGACATAACTCTTCCACGTAGTTACTAAATAATTACCGTAAGTCTAAACCTAAAACAGCAAATGAAATGGAGCAATTTAACAACCTAGGTTACACAGTACAAAGTCTGTGTTGTATTTCCACATGAACGTCTTTGATTCATTGGTACTTTTTGTTAACGAATTAGGATAGAGTTGATCACTGTGCCACACAATTACTTCAGAAAGAATGTATAAAAACTTTTGATTGTTGGAGTTCCATCTCAAAAGACTAAAATCATCCTTCTGCAGTGTCCCAAGTTTAACTTCATGTTGTGAAGTTGCACTGTTCAAAGACATGGGCTTGTAGGTTTTTTTAATCACAAAATTGCACAGTGGCCATTGTTTAGAAACAGGTGAAATGAAAGTACATTTAACATTTGAACATAGAAACCATTGTCACCTTTTTCCTTTGAACATACATGAGGCCATTATAAAAGAAAACCGATAGCTGTATTAATGATAAAGTGCTATAGGAACCTATCATCCCCGCACTTTGCATATGAGAAGGATTTCAAGTCTTTTTTTTTTTTTTTTTTTTTTTTTTTTTCTGAATATGTATGTACGGTTTCATGGGAAGGATCAGGATCTCATTAGGATGTAATCTTTAGAAATACTGTAGTCTGGCTTCATAGCTTTCTGCTCTTTATCCATTATTCCAAAGTCTCTGTGAATGAAACTGATGCTTTTTTCCCCTGCTTTTGAAAAGAACTATGTGACCGTTTTACCTTCAGGTTTTCCATGTGTTTGCCAGCCTGCAGTCTACTGATAGAGTCTTGTAGCCAATTAATATATTTAAATTGATGTTGCTGCTTTGTCAGCTGCTGTTCCCCAGCCTTGATGGTAAAAGTAGACAGATGGATGGGGGCAGGGATTGTTTTGTCAGGATGAATTTAGAGCATAAGGAATATGTTAAATTGACAGCATTGTGAACTGAAGTCTTCTGATCGCCTGTGTCCTTGCAGTGTTCGCAGTTCCCTCTTGTGCCTCTTCCCCAGCTCGGGCCTAGCAGTAAGTTCTGTGTTTGCCTTTCTTTTTTAAAAATTACTTGCCTTGATTACATCACACCTAGTAAATGTAAAGCTGCTGATTCTTTTTGACAATTTTTTTAGTGCCTGTTGACCTCAAGTACTAATTTAGAAGTATTTTCCAGGCACAGCATACAAGACAAATTCAGACCAATTGGTGGTGGCGGTGGTTGTTGTTACTGGTTTTTGTAATTAATTGTAGCTGCTGGGAGCCCAAAATAAAACTTTGAAGTCTCAGCCGTTATGTAAAAGACAGAGTGGTGCAACTATTTGTGGCATCTGGGACTATTGATTTACTGCAGCCCGTTAGTGTTGGAGGGGTGTGCTGCTACGTCAGCTGGGCGCTCTATTGTTTCAACTGCTGTGGCCTTTGTGTTTGATCCTGTCAGCGCTTGCGTCAGCGATGCATATCATCGCCTGTGTGATGTCAAAGTGTGGGTGTTCGGTTATAGAGCCGTAGTTAACCTAATGTGCTGCAGTAAATCCTGAATGCTATTTCCTCCTGGGGATAACAGTGATTCATCGCCGTTCACATTAGACTAATGCTAAGTATAGCAGCCTTCATGAGCCGCAGCATCCACATAGATTAGTATCAAAGTCACTGCAGCTTTCTAAACACGACGCCAGAAAGTGTGTGTTTGCAACCAGATCTGTTCGCGCACCCCTCCTTTCTCAGGTGTAAACTGATTAGCAGTTCAGCTAAAGGTAAATCCTATGGAAGGATTGGGCTGAAGTAATCCTTTATAACTTAATTATGCTAATTAACGTAAAAGCCTTCCGCTAAAGAACTGGGATCACACCAGCCAATGACAACCGGTAGACCATAGTCACAACGGGAGCGGCGCTCCTGCGGGATGGCGAAGGAACCCTTCCTCGCCGCGGACGATGCCCCCCGAAAAGCCGCCGCGCCCGCTCCTTGAAGCCCGGGGCCGCTTGTGCCAACG
>NW_009647769.1:2392564-2450122 GCF_000708025.1 Charadrius vociferus | reverse complement strand
CTGTGGTGAAAATAAAAAGAATAAAATGCCGTGGATCTGTTTGGGAAGCGGTGGCGGTATCCTCAAATTGTCAGGAGTTACTGTGTTTGGATCGGTTTGGTCCTAAGCGATTACACGGCCCCTAATTTTTGGTACACGTTTATGGTAGAGGTAATGAGCGTAATGAGGTTTTCACGGTCTGCTCAAATGGGCACGTTGGAGAACTTCACCTGCTATTGCTGGGACGGGGGGGGAGGTATTCCTCTCGTTTGTTTTTTTTTAATGTCTTTCCTGTTTCATAGTCCAAGTTTTATGTGATCTTCGATAGGCACCTTGTTTCCCCGCCGCCTTCTTTTAAACTTCGGATACAGTGCTTCCATAGAGACTTTACTAGTTTTCCCTTTTATAGTCGTGAAATAGCAAATTTCAGGACAACAGTAAACTGAGAGTGTGGTGAAACATCTGTTTCTTGGATTCAATTGAATTAAATGAACCTTTACTGTGTTTGAGTCATTTTTCAAGATTAAAGCACGAAATGCAGTTATGCGTTTGGTCTGTCTCCCACAATACTTCTTTTCCACTTCTTATGTAAGAGAACTTTTGTACCTGAAAGTGTATAGAAGATTCGAGATGTCCTCTTACAACAGTGAAGTCATCAACATTCGTAATGTAGTGATTTGGATGAAGTCAATTCCATTTATGTGCAATATAGAAAATTAGATGTTTGCTTAACACAAACTCCTGATGCTGTTGTTTTGATGGTACTTTATAATCAGTCTCACCTTGTGGTAAAACGCACTGGCTTTGTCATGCACCTGTCTAGCCAATACCTAAAAGCATGAAAATTCTGCTTGCGGTGTATTTCACTGAAGTAGAGCCAAAATCTTCACATTAGTTGTTTTTAAAAGGAAAAAAAAATAATATGTTTTTATAGCATATTAGCATTTTATCTTTAGGTACAGAAAAGCTTTTTTAATTTTTGCACGTAATAATATGCTTTCTGTCAAGAAATCAGTAATTTCACTGTAAAGACCCTATGTTCATTAAGATGTATAAAGTCTGCCAACTTTTTTTTCCATGGTTTCCATTTTCTTGAATGTTCCTCTGCAATCTAACTTCATTCCACAGCCACTTGGAAATCTAATCAGAAGTAAAATAGAGTTCACCTGTATATCTTGAATATTAAAAATATATTTTCATTAATTCTGGAGCTGTAAAGTGCTAAAGATGGGATGCAATTTTTCAAACTACTGATTTGACGCTATTCTAACACTGCAATAATTTTTCAGGTTCATATATTGCCTTTATGTCTTCATTTTTGTGACTGCTAGATCATGGGTACACTGAAAATGGCTTTGTGAATCAACCTTTGTACTGGATTGGAGATAACTGCTTTTTTTTTGTTTGTTTGTTAGAGAGATTAAAGCACTAAATAAGTGAGCTTTAAAAAGATTGTTAAACAATGTTCTGTAGACATTTAAAACAAAACAAAACAAAAAAGCCAAACACAGAAATAGCCAACAGTTCACAAAGAAATAGCCGCCAGTTCAAAAAGAAACCGGCTGTTCATGTTAGAGTTCCTTCACCCCCGAAGACGTTGAGTTTGCTGTAAAAAATTCAAGTAACTGTGGTCCTAATTCTCAATTCACCTCAAATTTATGTAGTTTAAAATTGTGAGTTTGATAAAAGTGTCAGTCTTTTGTATTCATTATGGGAAAACTACAAGTAAGGAATAAAAGATGCAAGCTCTGTAAAATCCACCCTCTTATGGAGGAATTGAAACCATTATTTGGTTGAATGGCAACTTATTATAAATATGCTTCCGTTACTGTTGACCTTTTTGAATTTATCGTAAGCCAACACTCTAAAGCACTTTTTCCAGCTTTTCTTTTGCTACTTTTCACTTTACTTTCATTTCTTTTTAGCACTTCATATTTGGGAGAAACTTTCATTGAAACATTTTTGAGTTTTAGCTGAGCAAAAAAACCCAAAGAAGGTTCAGTTCTCAATTTATATCTTACTGTAGTCCTTATATTCTTTGCTGTTACACAGTTCAGTTAATCTCTCAATTAAGACATTGTTCTTAAAAAGTCTCTTCCCCCCTCTCCCCCAGCTGTGGGTTAACACTTAGTCCATAATAAACTTGTGATTCTTTTTAGGTAATACATTTCAAAACTTCTGTATCTTGTTCTGAAGAAGTCCCTATAGCATGTGTAATCAAGTTGAGTTACATGCTGCTTTTTCAAAGAATGCTTTTTGTTTCTTTGCTCTGCATTTGGCATTTGGACATAGTTATCTTTATTTTTCTGCTTCATACTTATCGGAATGAGGTATGCTAGTGTTATATACCATATTTTGCACTTACTTAGTACTGTCCACGTGCAGATCTTAGCTGAGTTTATAAAACATTAAAGTGGAACTATGAATGCCCTTTCAGAAGCATTATTGAAACTTCACTAAGAGTTGGATCGGTGCTTTTGGTAGCCTCGCTACACTGAATTGGAAATTCGGAGAAAGCAACCTCGAGTGTCTGAGTCTCAACCCTATGCACTTGCCACAGAACCTGGTCAGATTATATTGTGTTTAATTATTAAAGAAAAACTGAAACTTCAGCAATTGTTGACTTGTGTATTTTAAACGTAAGACTGTAAGGATGCCTGTAGGCAGTGCCTCTTGAAGCCTGTGCCAACGTGCTTGCTCTGATAGAGGCCAGTATCGAATACTAAAGGAGAGAGCATAACGATAGGGCAGGCACACACAAATAACATTCTCAGTTTTACCTTCCTGAACCAAAAATCATATTTGTACTTCTTTACATCTCTTAACGGATTGCCTCTCTCTATTTGTTCAATTTCTTCTGAACCAAACCTTTAGTTTCTACGATGTTCTTAAAGCAAGGAGTTACACAATTTAGCTGTGCATTTCATGAGAAATTATTTTATATGTTTTAAACCTTTTGCCTGGTGATTTAATTTAATATTTCTGGGTTTTGCATATGAGAAACTGTAAATAATCTATCTTCCCATTTTTAGGCAGTTTGTGGGCAGCTTTTTTCTTTAATAGGCCTTTTACTATTCCTCTGCTGCCAGTCCTTTTACATTTTAACCACCTCCAGGTGGAAGAATCCCAGTCTCTTTAATCTTTCCTGATAAGCAGGTGGAAAGCCACTGTAAACTATTTTTTTTTTTTTTTTCCCTTTTCTAGTTCTGTGTGTTGTTTTTGAAAGATGTGTGACCTTGTGCGTAGCACTCGTATTGAGGTACTGTGTGGATTTATAGCACAGCATAATAATGTTTTCTGTTTGTTCTCTGTTCAGTAATGATTTTTAATGTTCTTTCTGTGAATGCCACTGAACAACAATCAGCTGGTATTTCCTTAGAAAAATATGTAGTAACTCCATCGTCTTTTTATTTACAGCTAATTTATGGCTTATCGCTGTAAATAAATACTTCTGGTTTTGTCCAGGTGCATTACTTTGCACTTATCAACACTTTCTTCTGCTTTTACATCATCTGGTCATTGAGCACTGTGAGATCCTTTGCAGCTCTCTGAGAGCATACCAAAGATTTGTCACCTCGCTGTTCATTTTCTTTTCCAGCAGGTTTGTTAATACATTGAACAGGTTCTTCTTTGAGTGCCTGCGGGACTCCTTTGGTCAGTCTAGGCACATTGAAAGCTGATCAATTACTTCTCCTCTTTGTTTCCTGTTCTCAAGCCAGTTAGTTATTCATGAGAAGCCCTTTTCCCAGTTTAACCAAAGGCAGCATTACTTCTTTAAGCGCCTTTGAGAGATATTGTCAAAAGCTTTTTGAAAATCCAAGTATGTCACAGCGTCCCTGTGCTCTTTGAAGCTATCAGATTTTCCAGGCAGTACTTTATCTACAAATGCCACCTTAACACCTCCCCATTGTGTCATATTTATCTAAGCGTCTGCGAACTCCGTTCTTTCCGGTTTGCATGGTACAAGGATCATCATGGTATCACAACTTTTCCCATTAGTTGGAGTAGACTGACGGGGTTGTAATACCTTGGCTTTCCCCTGGGACCTTAAGTTAGTGTCCTGTTTGCCACCTCCCTATTCCTCTGGTACTGAGACCACTTTAGGTGATAAGACCATAGTAACAAAGCAGTAATTTTGTAAGTAATTTCCTTTACAACTCTTAACTGAATACTATCTGGTTTCAGCAATTTGTTTCAAATGCTTTTTATATTTGTTTCTGTTTTAAAGTCACATCTATTGTCTTTTCACCTTGGGATGCTTCTTTTGACTTGTCACCTGTTAAGAAGTTTTGGCATAAGCTCTTCTGTGAGCTTACTGACAGAGAAGGAAGAAATATCCACTGGTGAATTTTTTTTTTTAATTTTGTTTCTGGGTTCCCCCCCCAACTGTTTCTTAGGTTTCTAAGAATGCCCTTTGCTATAATTTTATCTGTACAGTTCATTGCCTTTGTTTATCCATGTTATCTTGTATATTTTTCACAGAGACTTTGCAGTTCAGTATGTTCTTTGAACTTTAAATGGTGCTGTACTGAATATTTCTGTAACCCATTCAGGTCCTGCTCAGGTTCCAATGATGTCCCCAAATGGTTCAGTGCCTACTATTTATGTGCCTCCTGGATATGCCCCACAGGTATGTCTCTCCATTTGATTCTTATTTTATTTCTTTTCATGCAAGTTACAGGAGTAGAACCAGAATAGCTATTTCAATAAATCGACGTGTGAAGTTTCAGAGTCACTGTGGTCAAGCAAGTAAATAAGGGGAGATGTCACGTAGTATCTCTGTGATGGGAGACTTGTCATGCTGTATATGTGCTTGTTTGGTTATATATTAACTGCTTACATGACAATAACAAGCACAGTTCCTTGTTGTGTTCAGGATCCTAATGTACCCAGTGCTCTCTGAACATAAAATAGAATCATGACCGAAATAGCTCATTGTGCAGGACCTGTACTGAATTCTGGGTTAGTGGATGTTTTCTCTTGGCACCAATATAATTTTATGGACATACATAGTTCATGTTGGGAAGTTCCCTGCAGGTAAGGAGTCAAACAGATCAATTAGAAAAAGTGTAGCAAACAGCGTGGAAAAAAATGTCAGCTGTCTATTGGGGATAAATTATCGTGTAATACGTGTTTCCACAGCTTATCTTAAAATGGGGCTGGGGCTCTGATTTTCTCACTGTTGTGCAATTCCTAATTTAGATGCCTGAAAATTAAATGGGAGCTAGGTAACCTGGACATTCTTTAAAGCAGATTAAAAGGATGATTCCTCTCGGCTATTTTGGACACTTGTATTATAATGAGGCGTGGGGCCTTCTAGATGGTGTCTCTTTCTTTCCCTCAACTATAAAACGAGTCTGGGGGTCAGCAGGTCAGACCTGGAACTTAGAGCGGATGAATACCACTCTCCATAATGTGTGTCTTTCTCATGATGTTCTGTTGTTGTGACCGGTCTACCTTTGAACTCAGTGTGCACCCCATGGTGTACACTCAGAAGAGACTACAACACATAAAATGCAATGGAAAAACTCACAGTGTCCAGCAGATGTTGGACTAATTATCTGAACTGCATAAAAAATTGTCCTCTAGCAAAAGAAAAGGCTGTTAGGTTAGGCAGACTAATACATGGCATCTCTGGTTTTACCTTTCGTCTGTTGAAAGTTGGCTGATAAGTTGATTCATGAATCCTTCATAGTTGAGTTCACAAACAGGCAAAGAAACATGAATTAAAAATAATCATGAAAGTCCCTTTATCTTTAGGTCATAGTAAAAAGTCTTTATCCCTATTAGACTTCATTTTTGAAGAACTGAAAGAATTTTTGAGATAATTGAAATTTGAAGTTTTACAACATTTCATGAGTACTTAAGTTCAGTTGATGAAGCACTTAATGTTTCAGAGGTTGTGTAACCTGTGACAGTCTGAATAATCTTTATGAAGTTCATTTATCCTTCCTTTGAGGACAGCTTGCAGCAGACAGGCTGAAGGACTGGGCCTTGCTGGGACACTCGTGTTAGCCTTTCACTGGAGCTTTTTAGTGCAAGCAGGTGTTGTGCTATAATACAGCTCTCTGACTTTTGAACTGCAGGTGCCTCACATCTGTCCAGCTCAGAGTACAGGTGGAGTGAGATCATGTCTGCTGTTTTCATCTAAGTAGAAGTATCAGAGTCCAGGAAAACCTGTAGTTTATAAGGCTTCTGAAGTATTTACTGCTGACAAAATATACCAGCCAGTGTGGTTTATGACGGAAGTTCTGTTGCAAGCCAGAAGATTTGATAGTAGTCTTGCAAACAGGAAAATCTAACACTATTGAGCTAAGAGTTATCCCAGATTTAATGCACTCCCAGCATAGTAACTTACACGGTTTCTTCAGGCATAGTATATTTTTAAATGTCAGCAACAGCAGATTTTGAGAGAAAATGGAAACCAGTTAAATGTCTAAAGCCATCAGCCTGGAAGAACAACTTCAGCATAACCATCTTTTGTCTGTCCATTTTCATTTAGTTTTATTAGGCCTCTGTTTGCTTCAGCTCCTGTTTGGCAGAGATACAGTATACTGTCCTCTGTTGGAAGTTGAGGATAACTACAGAATAAAGCATATTTATTTTTCTTATATCACATAATAAAAGCACGATTGATAAGTTGATTTACTTCTCCCCTCCTCTCCTTTTGGAACTGTAGTTCTAAAACTCTGAAAGGAAACACATATTGTATAATCATAGAATACTTTGGGTTGGAAGGGACCTTAAAGATCATCTGGTTCCAACCCCCCTGCCATGGGCAGGAACACCTTCCACTAGTCCAGGTTGCTCAAAGCCCCATCCAGCCTGGCCTTGAACACTTGAAGGGATGGGGCATTCACAGCTTCTCTGGGCAACCTGTTCCAGTGCCTCACCACCCTCACAGTAAAGAATTTCTTCCTAATATCTAATGTAAATCTACCTTCTTTCAGTTTAAAACCATTACCCCTCATCCTATCATTCCCTGATGAAGAGTCCCTCCCCATCATTCCTCTAGGCCCCCTTTAAGTACTGGAAGGCTGCTATACAGTCTTCCCAAAGCCTTCTCTTCTCCATCTCATCTTTATTCATCGTCTCCAAGCTGTCTGTCATGAGTTTTCCAGTGGTGTTTGGTTGGTTCACGCAACTAAGCAGGCCTATGCCAGAGCTATGTATTTTGCTAGCACAATTAGAATAAGATAACTTCTTTAATTTTTTACGTTAGATGATATAATTGACATGGTGCACAACTGGTTTTTGGAGGTTTTTATCTGTAGGCCTGGTAGAGGCCTACCGTTGAGTTGATGCTTGATTTAGAGGCATACTTACAGACTTGTTACTCTTCATTTTACACTATTGAACTTAAGGTCCCTGCTGCTATGAATTGGGTATCTATTTCTGAGTTACTTAGCCTATTAGAAGACCCAGGAGAACAAATAAGTTATAAACTAAGTATCCTGGATTTTTTTATGGAAGCTGCTTCCTATGTAGTCTGAATCTGTTCATAAATTCCTGATGAATTGCAAGGTTTTTTGTGTAAGCAAAAAGGACTTAAATAATTAAAACTATGTTTCAGTGCTTAGAAAATTTCTAGAACTAGAAAAAAAAAAAAAAAAACTAGAAAAGTTCTAGTTGTATTTACTGCTATTAATATATCCTGCCTTTACATGTGACACAGCTATGGTTGCACAGATAATGAAGCATGTGGTCTTTAGTGAAATTACTCTTTCCCAGTAAGGGCCAATTTCTATATACTGAAAACAGTCTGCCCATTTTTTAAAGTCTCACAGTATATATGTATTTTAAAGCTGTGTTCACTTAGGTCATTTATATTAATTTCCAACTCTCTATTCATGTAAGTAAGGTGGGATGAGCTCCACTGTGTACATACTTTTTTGTCTCCTGAACGTTATTGCATATGCATAGAGATCTTCACTCTACCGTTACACCAGAAGAATATAGCTGTGTCTACATAACTGTCTTTCTCAGTACAGTAGTCAAGTTTTGAAATTATATCCTAGACCAACCTCACTTACCCTGCATTGGTTCAGCTAGCAGGATAATTTTGGGGTGTACAAATTACAATTGCTGTCAGAACAAACAAAAGCAGAAGCTCTGTTCTGGATGTACCGGATACACACCAACCCCTAATGGAGACATGGTAAAACCAGTGGTTGATCCTCCAAGCAGCTTTCTGTCATGGACTTGGTGGAAGTGTTCACACCAGGGCATGGGCCTAAATCTAGCCAAGCATAATACCCTTAAGCTTAAACAATGGAGTTGAAAGCAGCTTAGCACTAAGTGCTTTGAGGTATTGATCTGCTCCTGTTGCACCAGGTTACTCGTTAGTGTATGTGTGCATGTCCCCACCTCATTTCAAATGTCAGTGAAAACTTATGTCATAGGGTTGGTTGCCCTGTCCCCTGCTTTTGAATGGAGACATGATATTCCAGATTTCTTTCTTCTCCTCCCCCTTTTCTGGATAAATGTTTCATCCAAAAACTTAGATTGCGGTCCCTGCTGTGGCATTATTTTACAGCATTTTACTAGGAAGTGGAGAACAATTTATTCATTGGCATCCCAGACACTAAAGTTACTGACACCATGATATGTACAAATCAAACTATGCCAAGATCATCTCTAGATATTACCAAGAGTCATGTATTTTTGTGAATTTACCACTAGTCGTACAAACACCTAGAGAAGGTGATAATGGCAGTCTTCCCTGTCTGTGATACACTTTAGGGAGGCATCCCTGTTTCTGGTCCAGTTGATGACCGACCCTCGTTTAGTTAGTTGCTGACCCTTTAGAAAAGAGGATTTTCTGCTTTAATACTTTATGCCTGCTGTCCTTCTGGCCCCTACATGCTACAGACCCCAGACGTGCTACGTGTACCGTGCACAGCACACTTCAGCTCCCTGCATCTTACGTGACCACGCTTACTCTCATCGTGGGATTGCATATGCTGCTTTTGTTTCTTTGAATGTTTAGCAGCATTGCTAAGGGCTGCACGTGCGTCCCTCAGTAGAAGGCTGTTCTGTCACATCTCCCATTTGCCATTTTTGCACAACAAGCCTCTACACACCAGAGGCTGGCAGAGGCTGCCACAAAGGCCCCCGTTTTCTGAGTAGTGTGTGGCTTCCTTCAACACATTCATTCTTTTGCTTGTTACTAAGCGTTTCTCTTTTTTGGTGCGTTGTCTCTCTCACTGTACAGGTTATTGAGGATAACGGTGTTCGAAGGGTTGTGGTGGTTCCCCAGGCTCCAGAATTTCATCCTGGTGGCCACGCAGTGATACACAGGCCTCCGCATCCCCCACTGCCTGGCTTCCTTCCTCTTCCAGCCATGATACCCCCACCACCACGTCATATATACTCACCCGTGACCGGAGCCGGTGACATGGCAACGCAGTACATTCCACAGTATCACACCTCCCAAGTATATGGGGATCTGGGTAAGTAACTAATCAAATATTGCAAGTTCTATCAAAGGAAATAATGCTCGACTCACTTCCAGCATCTGTGATGCTGGTGTATGGGCTTTATCAAGGAAGATTTATAGCTTGAGTGGGAGCTGCACACAAAAGTTTTATGAAGATACCAGTCTGTTTTTTACTGAAGCTCACTTTCCAGAAGAGGTTCTTTTTGTTAATTTGTCTTGTCTATTCAGTGATCCATTAATTATGCAGATTATTTCTTACATGTGTCAGATTTGCCCAGGAAAGCAATGCAGGAAGTGTTTGTAGTGATTCAGTTGATGTCTTCCCCTGAGATGAAAGGTTTCAATCCATATTTAAGCACTGTTCTGAGATCTTGTGTCTTGCAGGAATCCTGTTTGAAGCATGATACAGGACTTCTTAGTATTGATTATGAAAAAAAAGATTGCTATTTTTTATAAAACTATATGCATTTAGTGCAGTGTCGATACTGAAGTCCAACTTGAGTAGTCAGGTACCACCAACCTGAACTTAATATTGTAGTTGAAGTTGTCTTTAGTAGTGCCATTGACATCTGCCTTTAATACTGTTTAGTGGCAAAGGGTATGTGTCTGCTAACTCAGGGATTGAGTTCTTAGAATAATATTTACATTTCTGATAGACTTGCTTTTCTTTAGATAAAATTCTACTATAAAGCAGGTGCTGACCTTGAAAGAGAGCAGTGCCAGGTTGCTGTTGTAGAGAAAGAAGCTAGAAGCTATGGAGGGGGAGACTAAACGCAGCTTTGTCATGTAGCTGGAGATACGTAGATTCTCAGTGTTCTGTGCTACTACTAAGATAATCTAAAAATGTCCTCCGTGCAGTCAATGTGCTTGAATAGTCATGAAGTAAAAAGCCATCAGCTAAGAATATACTGATGTCTTGGTCTTGCTGGAATTCTTAGTGTTTCTGCATTCTTAAGTTATACTTTATTTCTTCCTTGCACTACTTTGATAACAGTACATTATTAGATGTTCGTTGGTTGCTTATTTATAGTTTTATTAATTTCTTGGTTTCCTGTAGATGACAGTTGTTTGCTTTTAGTTTGCTATATTAAGAGATTGGAGTATGATAATTAAACACGTAAAAGACAAAGAATACTTCTTAATGCAATAATATTTTTTAGATTTCTGCTACTAGGTTATATCCCTGTAAATATGAGTTCAGTGATAATGTGCTAAACTGCTTATGTAACAAAAAATTATAAAGTCAGATTCTTTGGTTTTAAATATATATGTAAGATGCCCTTGGATTTAGGGAATTAGAGGACTAGGGACGCTTTAATTTGTTACATATTTGCTACAAATTTCATACTTAATTCTGGACCACAGACTTTGGCTTTCAGAAGTCAAAGCCCACAGTTTTGGTCTTATATGAGGAATCTGAATTTAAGCAGGGGGGAGAACCCGGAAGCGTTTAGAGCATGGTAGTTCTCTAACAAGTGTACTGAAATCTCTGATGGTAGTGAAAATCAAATTTCTAAATAGTCACAGTTTATCTGGTAGTTCTCTGTCAAATTTTCTGGGAATTAAGATGGCCTAAAAAAACAGAAACTGAAAAGTTCTCTAGTTTTGTGATTTTATCCTTCCTGCAAGGAAGTTTTTATTTGATATTGTTTTCTATGAATCCTGGCACATAAGGAATAACAAGTAATGAACTTCATTCTTCAGATCAACTGATCCAACTTACCTGAAAGTGAACAAATTCTATGCTGGTTTTGAAGGATGTATTTTTTTTGAAAGCTTTCATCATTTATCATAGATAGGGTTACACTGAGGAAAGAGTTGGTGCCATGTGGTGCACTGTTTTAAAGTCTTGAGTCAGTAAGCTGTTTCTAAGATCTTGTGGTTTAACCCCAGGCGGCAACTAAACACCACGCAGCTGCTCACTCACTGTGTCCCCCCTGCAGTGGGATGGGGAGGAGAATGGGGGAAAAAAAAAAAAAGTAAAACTCTTGGATTGAGATGAAGACAGTTGCAGCCAACGGCGTCCCCCCTCCCCGCCCCCCGCCCCCAGTTTATATACTAAGCGTGACATCATATGGTGTGGAATATCCCTTTGGCCAGTTTGGAGCAGCTGTCCTGGCTATGCTCCTTCCCAACTTCTTGGGCACCTCCTCACTGGCAGAGCATCGGAAGCTGAAAAGTCGTAGACTTAGCATAAGTACTGCTTAGCAAGAACTAAAACATCAGCGTGTTATCAACATTATCCTCATACTAAATCAAAACCACAGCACTATACCAGCTACTAGGAAGAAAACTAACTATCCCAGCTGAAATCAGGACGTAAGCATGAAGGTGAAATGGATAAAAATGTTAGAATCGGACAGAAAAGTTCCCCAGTCTGCAGTTTAATTTTTTTTTCATTAGTCTGGTACTGACTTTTTTCTAAAGCCACGTTCTGACTTACAGATGGGACTTTGGTGATACTGTAGCAATGCCTCAGGTTACTATGTACAGGTATAATGTACTTACAAGACTAACCATACTGTCTTCAGTCTTTTAGTGTCTTTCAGTTGCCCTATGCTTTTGTGGGGTTTTTCCCTGTTGATTTCTGCTGAAGCACTGTTAAAGTAAGAGCTCTAGTTGCACTCCAAAACTTAAAACTTCTGTATTTTTTTATTCAGCATTAGAGCAAACCTCCTCCCATGTAATAAAGTAGCACATTTTTTCTGTGTTGACTTTATCCTGTACCTTACAGCTCAAAGAAAATTACAGAAACATTTTAAGAATAATTTTTGACTACAAAAAAGATGCAGGAAGAACAGATTACACTTTCTCCCCTAACGTGTTGTTAATGTCCACTTAGTGTATATCAGTTTACCTGCTGGACACCTTAGTTTTCCAATAGGAATAGAGATTTAATTTTACGCTCAAGTGCACACTTAACGCACGTAGTATTTTTAAATAGATTTTTAATCACATTCTGTTCTTAGTGATCATTTTTAATGTTTTTCTTCTTTGCTTTCATTTAGATACTCTGCCTGCTCATGGAAGATCCAACTTTAGAGACGAAAGGTCTAGTAAAACATATGAAAGGTTACAAAAAAAATTAAAAGATCGACATGGAACTCAGAAGGATAAGTTAAACAGCCCTCCATCGTCTCCTCAGAAATGTCCTTCTCCTACAAGTGAGCATAATGGACTTACAAAAGGACCGGATGCAGCTGGTATAAGCACAGGTTCTACCAAAAGCAAGTCTTTGGGTAAAGGAAAAAGCAGTTCTCAGACAGATGCAGAAGTAGAAGGTAAGTGTTAACAAAAATAATATATATATATATATATATAGTATATAAGTCCAGTGTCTGGCTGAGCATAGGATTTGTGGATAGAACACCACACTTTGACAGTCCTGGAGTTGAGTAGTAGTGCATAACTGCCCTGACTTACATAGAGTAGAGTTAAGGGCGATCAGCCTGCTCGTCACACTGGAACAATGGACGTAAGAGAACAAAATTACTGATGTGCAAGTCTCCACGTAGATTTGAGCAAATCTTATTAGTCATACTTCATAACATTGTTTAAAGAAAAATCTGTTCTTTGTCCAGAGTTATTGGTGCTCATGTTATAAGGAATCACTGAATATTGAGGGCCTGCTTGATATTGCAGAAAACATGGAAGGAACCAGGTCTCTGATACAAGAAGCGTACATTCCACTTGTTAAAGAGGAATATTTTGTAAAAGAGATACCATTGTTACATAAAATTCATCTAACGCCTGTCCCTACCAACTCATTATTGAAAGACCTTTGTAGAAAATGACTGGTCCTCACACTAGCCTGTGTGAGTTCATGTTTTCTAAGACACTGCCGTAGGGAGTGTGTTTATTATTAATACCTTCATTGCACTGGAAAGCCTGTGATCTCATAAATGGACTGAATTCACTCAGTCTTGGTCATACAGTCATTGTCAAATCTGATGATGTGTCACTATGCAACTTTCAGGTCACTGGCACGGCACTTCAGATTCAGAACATAACGTCACAGACTTGTCATCAGTCAAGTACAATTTTCTCAGAATAGGGAGCTGTAACTAGCCATGCTGAGGGAAATAAACCATGATTTTCTCAACTCACTGAAGTTTTCTGTGAGGTGATTATTTTGTGCCACTGTATATTCAATTGCTGTAAACCAAAAGGAATGTGAAGAAAGTATGTCTAACCAAGACCAGTAAATCTCAGCCTACAAGAGCTGTTTAAAAGCATGTAGATGATACCCTGTGAAAGCTTAGTACCAAGGGACACCTTTGAGATAAAACCCGAATTCAGAAGTTGGGAACTGCTGCTCCAAACTTGAATGAATTCTTGTCGCTATAGTTCCAGAGTGGCATTTGTCTTGGCTTCAGTTTACTTTCTGTTAGTTGGTATTTATCTGTGAGCTAACTTTACAAAGGCACAGGTGATAAAAGGTAGTGTTGCTTACGTATGTTATGAAAATTATGTTAATGGTTCCTTAGAAGTATTTTATATGAAAAATGGAAAAGTCCACTTTTCAAAATTCTTTTATTCAGGAGACATTTGGGAAAATTATGTACTGTGACTTAGATTTGTAATAACAAACAGAATTCAGAAATGCATTTAATTAGTATCATTTGACCTGTGTTTTTTAAAGAGTTTTGTCAGGGTTTGCTTTTCTTTTATTTTTTGTTTTAGTTTAAGGCAGTAAATTAAAAATGCCTGACCACACCTTCAAAACTGAGTAGGCTGTTCATTTACACTATTGAGATACTAAAATTTTAATAGTATGGGGGAGAAAGCACATGAAACACTTTCTGTAAACTTTGAGTCCTTTATAAAGCTCAGCTGTACCTTCAGCTGAAACAAAACACCTTAGATTCTTTCCCTGAGATGTAACTGAAGGCTAAGCTAAGGTTTGCCCTTGGAATTGAGGGTGGCCAACAGTGTTACCAGTAGTCTTCCAGCTGTTGTGCAATAACACATTTAAACTACGGTAACTTAACTGCGTCTACAGCCAAAGAGAAATCTATAGGAAATATCTCAGCCAAGAGCTTAAGTTCTCCAGAGCAGTAGTTTGTTTAAAGTTATACATTAATAAAAGATAACTGGACTTTCTGTATTCCATAAATCATAGAACAGATTTAGAAATAGTTTTATATGAACAACTTCTTTGGGAGCTCTTTTGGTTCTGTGTTGCCTTAAATGAATGCAAGTTGGCAAGGTGTTCTGTTTTATAAATACTTTAGTCTATGTTCAGTTGTTGAATTTGAAGAGCTGTTTCCCTGTGAAGTCACTGAACGATATTCATGGGTACTTTTTGTTTGCTTTGATTTTGTTTTTTAAGAAAAGGATGAAGAAACAAAAGCACTTGAAGCACTTCTTTCTAATATAGCCAAGCCAGTGGTAAGTAAATAAAGCTTTCCATGAAATCAGAATGTATGTGTTGCTATTTTACACAGTTGCACCTCCTTTTCTCTCTCCAAGTTCAAAGGACCTTTAACTTCCCTCACTGAAGAAACCTCACTTAACTTCCAGTCACTGAAATGTAAATGCCACAAGTAATTTTTAGTATATTAACATTTATGAAGCTAAAATTGTCTTGATCTTCTTCTTGGTCACTCTGTGAAATCTCAGTATTAACAGGTTTATAAAAAATAAATATAAAAAGAGCTTGTAACATTGCCAGTAACATAATGATGATGCTTAACATAAGTTGATGCTTAACCTTATCTCTTACTGTAAAATCTGTTCTCAATTTCATGTAACGTTGTTTAGTTTTAACTGTTCAGGCAACAATTTTACACACCGGATATCTCTAGCCATGAGAAATACCTGGCAAGGTTTTGGAAGTATCACCAAAAATGAGGTTTTGGAAAAGCTTATCTGAAAAGTAAAGAAGAATTATGTTAGATATCTCTTTAAGAGTCTCTGGCACCTCCAGGAAAGAGACATAAAATTCCCCAAGGAAGGTGACTGTCAGCAGTGGGCTTCTGACTTACCTGCTTGAACAGCTTGAAGAGCAAGCTTTTTGTTATTTTTACAAGCAGACTGATAATGAAGGGGTGATGGGAGTCTGAATGTCTGGTTGGGAAGATTCAGAGTGGTGGGGATAGTAGACAGTAGTAGCAAGAGACTGAAACCGTCTCAGAAAGATGAAGCTTGGTGAGAAAAGGTTACCAGAACTTTATTGAGAGACTAAAGGGCTGAAGTCTAGGGTGGAGTAAATAAGGAATACAGACTGGAATGAAGAACCGTTGATTAGGACCAGACTTCGAGAAGGTGGAGAAAAGGGGTCAGAGAGGGTTATGGCTGTAAGAAATGAATGTAAGTCTACATCTGATAGCACTGATTTTTATCCAGGACCTGGAATGTAATCCAGCTTTCCCACATCTCATCTTTCTTCTGACAGCAAGTCCCTGCAAAGTCCTACCAGCCGAGATTTTGTTTTGCTGCCTGTTATTTCACTGCCCAGCTATGCATCTCATCTCCACAGATGTTAGCAAGCACCTATCGCTATCACTCTGTTAGATCAAGCAGTAGAGACTTGTGCAGTGGATCTGAAGGCTCCAGGCTTGCTGTAGGATGATGCCAGAAAGAATCACAGGGAGTCATTTGCTATTAAAAACATATATATTAAAAAAATATATAAATAATATATATACACACACACATATTCTAGGAAAATATGCATCAAAATACCGTTAGAAGAATTCTGTTCCATTCTCAAAGTGAAGCAGGAAAGATTCCATACTAATGCTGGTCCATTGTGTTCAAGATTATAATTGCTTTTTGGTTTTGTTTTGTTTTTTTTAACACAGCAACATGCTGTTCTTTCTGTATGGTCTCTGCCATTCACTGTACAAAACATAACAGCTTGGGGAATAGATCAGGGCTGTGTGGCTAAAGGGACTGGTGTCTTTGACCGGGTTTGACTCTGGAGTCATGAGGGTCTGTCCCAACAAGGGAGCACGTGCCAAGTTTAGCCACATACTGCATCAGAATGGATGCAAAACCAAATTTTGCTGCAAGGTTAGCTTACTGCAAGATAGTGCTGTCACTGGGTCATGCTGGGCAACAGCGTTCTTGGTGGCCCTGAAATCAGGAGTGCCTGCTGTGCCCTTCATAACCTCATGAAAATGTGGATGATCCTTTCTATCCTGACTAGATGTAGGGAGATCGGTTCTCTAGATGTATGCACAGTCCTCTGCTAGTGGTCAGGGCATATGGGACGCCATTCAGGTCTGGGGCATCCAGTCAGTGGCTGCATTGCCGAGGGAAATGACAACCTTGGGCTTCCTGGGATGGTTAGACTATGAGAAGTATTATCAACAGGTGGTGTCTTCTGCTATGTTGCTAATGACATATGAAAAAGCAATGGAGTGCCAGTACTGTCTTGTTTTCTTTCACTTCTTTCCGTCCTCAAAACTCAACCGTCCATGCCTTTTGGGTAAGCATGCTATTTCCCGTCCCCACCATGTCCCTACTTGAACATCATTGCATGTAGCTGTGTGCCTACAAGTGATCTCTTTGTAGACCTTAGAAGACATCACAGGCTTAGGCGGTAGTAGTCTGCTACAGACTAGACAGTGTACACAAGGCAAAAAGCCAAACTTAAGCACTTGGAGAGGCTTATGCTTTGCGAAGACAAGGGACTGTCAGGGCTGTGGGCTGGTGGAAGACCAGCTGATGTTGCTGCCTGTGGAGGTGCGACATGATAAGAGAAAGGGAGGCTGTGTTACCTACTTAGGCCTTGCAGGATCAGAAGCAACCCTCCCACAGTTTCTCCAAGAAAATATTTTCCTCACCCTCCCACAAGTGAACCAGGAGACTGTGTGTTTTCACACCTTCTGTTTGTAGTTCTCATCAGAAATATTCCTGCAGGTTTTTGATTAATGTTTTTCTTGAAGCACTCACTGTGGGGATTGTGCCATGATGCTGCTTTTGTTGGATCATGAACACCCTGTTACCTGTTTTTATGAACCTCAGTTTCTTAAACTTTTGCCTGTATGGATCCTCCATCCTTTCATTCATGGCAGTGTTAAGTCAAGTTGGTAATGTCGTACTGCCACCAGGTAACCCTTCTACTTAGGGAGGTCTTGAGCTTTCTGTACCCAGGTGGACGTTGGAGTGGTTCTGCGGGTTACACCATGCTGAGTCCTCAGCATTTGAGCAGAGTCTCTACCAGTTGTCATGTCCATTAACTAAGTAACAAAGCAAGCAGAAGACAAGTGGACCTGAAAAGGCAAAAGCAAACTGAAGAATGGAGCAGAAGTACATTTAATGAGTATATTTAATAAGGAGAGGCAATAGGAACTCAGAATTTGAGGGCTGGTTATATAGCATGTAAAGCGCTTGGGAGGACATAATGTTTTGTGGTTCATGCATGTTCTGTGTGTGCTTCACCAGTTAAGTGCCTCGTGTCACTGTCAGAATGCAATCCAGTCTGCACATGCTAAAACTGCTGTTTTGTTTGAGCCAAATGGCATGTTTAGTATAGTTAATGAGGAGACTCACTTTTGCGAGCTGAACTGCTAACGAAGACATGCCCACCTCTTAGTTTCCTCAGTGCTAGGGCCTGACTCAACTGTTGTACTCTGCTTTGCAGAAGCACACAGTGCTCATAGCTGCAACCAAAATCAATTGCAGGTGCTTGATTAAACATACAAACTAATGAGTAATTCCAAGTTTTCTGAAAAAGCCACTCCTGAGTGTGTCAGGGCACCTAAGAATAGTGGTTTCTTCAGATCTTAATCTTTTCTCTTCAAAAATACTTTTTTCATCCTTGTATCGCAGAGATTTTTTGAATATATACTAGCATTTTGTGCTTGAGAACTGACAGGAATTTCTGAAACTTTAGTAATTCTTTTCCATGATAGAGGTCTGACTAGTGTTCAAAAAGTCAAGTATTGGGATATTATTGAATATCAAGGATAAAGGACAATATTGAATAATTTCTTTTTAAGCAATTGGTAATTACAGTGCTTGCATTGTGTGAAGCTGGAGTTTTGTGTTAAAATAGTATATGCTGATGTGATCTAAGACTGCCATAGTGTGTATACACAATAGAGAGAAGTTCTTTGCAGGAAATCTTAATTTTAGCAATTCTTCGTCTTCTAATACTTTGCTTTTGTCCCTTATTAATAGCATTGTGAGGAAAAATATATCTGGACCTAGACTTGTCTTTAAGAATCATTCTCTTAGTTGGAAGTTGAATCTGAAAAGCAGTACCAAATGTTTCATAAATGACTTGAAAAGGACTTAAATTACGTTCTCTGATTCTCTCTTGTCAGTGCTTGCAGCAGGTTTTTTGGTTTGGTTGGTTGTTTTTTTCGTGGTTTTTTTTTTAGCAACTGAGAGTAGTTGAAAATACTCATACACCTATACGTGAATTTACCGGAAAGCTCTAGAACTTTCGAAATATGTAACATCATATAGAGTGTAGGTCCAGAAGAAAAAACTTGATGTTACTCAGTCCCACCTCTACTGCCTCTCTTCTTTTTGTCTCATTACTGACCCCTCACATAAAAGCCGTATTTCTGGGGACCCCACAGTCCCCTACCCCTGTTCTCTGGGGTGGCAGAAACTAACAAGGTAGCAGCTTCCGGGGGATTCCGGTGTATGAGGAACAGGGTTGGAAATTATTTCCAGTATTTATACCTGCCAAAGAGTTAAGTGGTGTACCTCTTGTTCTGTTCCTTCTGCCCATGAGCACCTTCTCGTAGGCCCTCAGGTACCTGCCTCTCAACGCTTGTTCCATAAGTAGTTCACTCCCCAGTGCTCCTAGTTTAGGCTTGGCTTCTTGCAGCTTCTTGCTTTAATGTGAGTGTACATCACCGATGGGAAACCAGTGGTTTAACCTGACCACCTGGTTTATTGCAGAACGCTCAGTTTCACTGGGCACCATCTGCTGGGCCCAGTAACTTCGGTGTAGGTTGTAAATTTTCTAGTCCAGCAACAGGGTTACATAAGATGGATAAGGTGGATACGGATTTCTGCCTCACTGCAAATGCAGGATGGAAATAACTGTTAAATGCTTCTTTCTTTCCTCCGTTGTGTTCTACGTCCACCAATAACAGAGCAGTGTCTGACTCAGAACTTTCCTGATAGATTTTTAATATCTTTTGTCTTTAATCCTGTTGGCTGTTTTTGTTTCATTTAAGCTTTTAACTTCTCTTGTAAATTCTGGCCAATTGTAGCTTATTCACTAACCTACTGCTTCCTTTTCCCCACATGCATATGTGTGTATGTATAGAGAATTTATATAGTTTTTATACATTACAGCTTTTTATGCTGTAATGTATAAAAGGATGTCCTTAACTCCCAGCTTGTGTGAGTACTTTTGACTTTGCATTTCTGATCATGTTCAGTTCCGCTGACTTGCTTTTAAGCTTTGGCAAATTGGCCACGGCAAAGCTTCAGCTCTTCATAATATTCTTTAGTCACGTACTCTGTTTACTCAAAGTAAAACAACCAGAACAACCTACATAGTCACTGGTTTTTAGCTTGGTACATAATACTGCTTTGTTATATTACAGTTAGTGTGTTAACAGTTGTCATCTGTTATTTTTCAAGTCTTACGGAAGGTTTACGTGAGTTAACCAACAAGCATTGCCCTGGGAGAGTAACTCAGGATAACTATTTTTCATCTAGTCAGAGACTTAAAGAACATTTCACCCTGTTCTCTGTTGACGCTTGTTGGTATATAACAACTTCCACTAATACTCTGGTTTTAATGTTAGTAGTCAAAGTCCTGTGAGTTGTCTGTTACTCTGTAGTCTCTAACGTTACCTTTGATCTCCCTCCTACTCTTCCTGCTCTCCCTGTACTGAACAGTTGAAACCTCTAATCTTCTAATGTTCCAGTAAGATGTCATACTACCTTTCACTCATACCAACCAGATTACTTCTCTGGTGTAAAAGATAGACGGGCTAAGATGTATGAAGATAAATGTAATCTGTCAAGTGTATAAGGCAGTTTGGCATTAGTAAAGTGTTAGATGGGATGTTATGTTTAGTTCTGGGCAGAGGACTAAGGTAATGAAACAGCAGGAGATAAGGAGAACAGTGAGAATGATCAGAGATTGAGGTGAGTGAGAGGAGACACAAATGGTAACAGTCTTCAAATACATAAGAAGCAACTGCAGAAAAGAGGGGAGGATCTAATGTTCAACTCTGTGGTGGCTAGGACTAGTAGGCTTAGCTGGTAGTAAGAGAGATACTGCCTGGGCATTAGGAAAAAATATTCAACTGTTAAGGTAGCTAAACGTAGGAATAGATCGTCTTACAGTGGACCTACTAGTCCTGGAGCACAGTAGGTCCTCCAGGAACCTACCCTTCTTTCCTTCAGTATTCCATGCTGCCTTCTGCAACCCAGGAGGGAGGGATTAAGATTGTCTGAGAAGGAGCTTTTACTACCTGAGATGCTTCCCACAACTCCAAAGACTTCCAGGAATGCTAGAATTGTACTGAGGCGGTTGTAGTTAGTGTTAACGTAGTTTGTGACCGCATCAAGATTATAGTGGAATTTCTCTTACCAAACTTTGAATTGTGTTTCCAACAACTTCAGTGGGTAATCTTACTAGCATTTGATCCCTTTCAGGATGTGATGTATAGTCCTGTTAGCATAGAAGGGCTAAGTGACCTTATTTCCAAGGCATTGAAGCTCATCTTGTTTGATTTTTTTCCTGCTTTCTGTTTGTCTATTATCAGTAATTCATCTCCTCTCTGCTTCATTCTTGAAGTTGGCCAGTTGAGGTTTTTAGTTCAGTATATTATAGCAATTTCAGAGCACCAGTTGTGAAGATAGCATTTTGATTCTGATACTCTGGTAATAGATTTCCAAAAGTAATTATTCACAAAATAGATATATATTAAAGTCATATTGTAAAACTAGCCATTTCATATAATGAAATGTATTTTCAGTTCTCTTATGAAATGATTGGGAATAGCAGACAGGTGGAACATATAAACACAGTAGCAGACATGCAATATTAATAAACACCCAGAAATTTCTAGGCTTCCTTCTATAACGGATCTTAAAAATTTGTAATTACATGCACGCAGCCATGCACTCACCTACAGAAATACAAACATCCCCAGCCCCTTGGAGCACGTGTAGGTTTCAAGCAGCACCCACTCTTCTAGGAATGTGGGTGCCCCTAACTGCACATCTCCTTTGAGAGATGTGGATGCTTTAGCTTTGCATGTAACACTGTTATTCCCTAAAATCCATTGTTCCCTGCAGTCTGCTAATCCACAGGCCATTAAGAAAGCTCTCCACTGGGTCACATACACCCACCCGAGCTGTGGGTCCCTGCCTTCTGCACCCCAAACTGCTGTTGCACCAGCTGGGGTGCAGTACTCACAGCATCCATCAGGCCTGGATGGAGGCGGCGATGGTGGCAAGGCAAATTTCTCGCGCTGTCAGGCCAGGTTTTGATCATTGCTCTGTTCCACTCCAGCATCTTTTATCCCCAGTATGAATTCTCATGCTGCTTTTATACTTTTGAAGCCAATTCCTTCTTTGTTTCAGAAGTGTCTTTGTGATTCACTGGTTACCATGTAATCCACCCGAGGGTCGCCACCTTTAGCACAATGAGTCTGTTGAGGCAAACGCTTCTCAGACACTTGGAGGTGTTTCTCATATTTCTGTCGCAGCAACTGTTGTTATCCAAGCCTTTCTGCAAAGGGCAGGCTGTGCAGGCAAGCACCACCACAGGAATTCTTTAGGATGTTGCCCACGTACATATATGTGTGTGTAAATAAGTATATGTACATGGACCTTGTGAGCATGCCTTCATCGCACGTGCCTGGGCTCAAAATATGTTATATGTTGTAGGATTCTGTTCGCTAACAGAGTACTAGATTACAGCCTCGGGTAGTTGTAGCCCTATTAATATCCTGATCAAAACCAATTTGCTGGGGTAGTTAACCAAATAGGTTCTAATCTAATGGGAGAGTCTACTTGTTGCAGTCATAATTAAATGCCCAAAGCAGAGTTTCTTTATGTACCTGCTGCAGTAACACCAGCCATTTTGGAGAAATTCCCAAGCTTCTATATATTTCATATGAAAATTAAGTCAGCAAGAAGGCATTAAAATTAATCATAGTTCTGGTCATGTAAAAAAAAAAAAAAAAAGTCAGAAGCATTGTCATTTAATAAAAGGACTGATTCACAATATATGCTTGTCATCTCTTGTGCTTCATGAATGATATAGCCATTTTTATGTAGCCCACTAGGTGGCATTGGTTCCTTAGAGATTTGTTTGCATTCAGACCTGGGCCATAGGAGTGCAGTTTTCTCATGACATTTCTTAGATTTCCAGCTTCACAGAATCACAGAATGGTCAGGGTTGGAAGGGACCTCTGGAGATCATCTAGTCCAACCCGCCCGCCAGAGCAGGGAATTTCAGGCTTGATTTCATCTGTAAAAACTAACTAGCAGCTACTGGATCAATATGAATACTCTGATATGATAATGCTATATGATTTTCTTCTCTTTTATTTCATCCTGTGTGGCAAAGCAGCATTTAAGTACAATAGCATTTAAATGGCAGAGGTCTCAAAGTTGTATTTCTACAGGTATCAGACATTCAGGCAAGAACAGCACTGCTTATGTGGTCCCCTCCATCCAGTGATACCAGAGAAGATGCTGACAAGAATGACATACCAGATGTTTATACTTATGAAGTAATGATTTCAAATACCGGAAAAGATGGAAAATACAAAACTGTATACATGTAGGTGTTCATTGTTTTTATTTAATTGCTGTTGCATTGAATTATGTGGCTTAAAACCTCATTAAAAATCTGCCTGTTATCGAGAGATTTAAGTAATTAGTAGTTTTGTGCAACTTCTCTTTTGAAACAAACCACTTTTTTCAGTAGAACTGGTTCTGTTTTATTACTGAAGTGTCTACCATCAATTAGACATTAAAGACTTTGTTCTTAGATATTGGAAGCATGTTTTAATATCACTTCGCTGTATTTCAACCAGCTGCACTAGAAACTATGGCTTCTCAATTGGTGAGATATACGAGTAGTGAGAAATACAAATTGTCTTTGTAGTTACTTACTTCAGCACATGCTTGTGCTCCCAATGAGGTTATCGCTCCGTTCCCTGAAAATGCTCTTGGTAAAAGACAGTCTTTACAATATGAAATAAAACAAGTAGATTCACACAGAAAACAACTTTAGCAGCAGCAAAACAAATAACACACTTCAGATTTTTCATTCCTAGTACAATGGTTTTCAATCGCTTTTTTGCAACGTGGAATAATATAACAGAAAATTTACCATTAAGGGTCTAGAGCCCTAATAATTGTAAGTTTTTGTATTTAGCTAGTTTATCTTAGTCACCTTCCATGGATTTCTTAAGAAGCAGTACATGAACCACAATGGATATCCCTGTCCTAGAAGCTTAGAGGAAAAGAAATGGGCTTTGCTAACATAAGCTGATGTCAGTAAAAGCAGACTAATAGATGTCACTGAAGTGCCTTTTCTTTTTACTGGACTCTAGTAAGTAGGTATATGCAGTCATTTACAGTTTTAGATAATTGTTTTGCAAGACTGAACTGAGCTTCTAAAGGTCCCAGTACTTGGATGGTTTTTTGTGTAATAACATACATGCATACACAGGCAGCAGATCTTTCTGAGTAAAGAGGAAAATAATTATTCTTAAAAAAATCCAAACAGAACAACAAAAAAGCCCCAAACCACAAGGGCAAAACAACAGGAATCAAATGTGAGAAGCCCCTAAAATGCAAAGATAAATGCATTTTAATTTTACTATATTTAGCAATAGAAACAAACTGTTAGCAGATGTATTTCTTAGGAGTGTTAAGTGGAGGGGTTAAATGATGCATTTCTTTTTAAATGTATGGTGTACTGAAACAGTCTCTTAAACCAAATCGTATCTCTTTCCAGTGGAGAAGAAAATAAAGTTACTGTAAATGATCTCAGGCCAGCAACTGATTACCATGCAAAGTGAGTATCTCCTTCTCTATTCATTAAGTCAGTGGAAATGTTTTAAAAGTTTCATTGGATTTGTGTATTTGCATAAATCTTCAGAGATTCTTTACCACATCTGACCCTCCTTTGAGTGGCAAATCAACATTTTGGCTTAGTTGGCCACTCAGTCTATTTTGGTAAACAGAAAATTGTTGCACCCTCATCCCACATCCATGCTCTTTACTTCCCATGTCGTGCCAGAACAGTGACATTTTTCTGTCCTTTGAGCCAGGCACAGATGCTGCTTGCGTTCTCTGTTTCCCAGAGGCAGCAGAGGGAGGTACCTTACACAGGAATGTGCTTACTGCTGGCCACCTGAAGGTCAGGTTGCCCTGCTTTTGCTTTGCTCCAGCAGACCAGTGAATCTGACCCCGTTTACATTACTAAATATGCCCCTAGCTCAATGTAATTTTTAGCAGAAATTACTAATCTAACTTGTAGCAGAATTTGCTGCTTTGCTATGTCCTACTGAAGAAATAGCATAGGATCAGAAGATGTACTTGGGTGTTCTTCTTCCCTCCTTTTTGACGTAGTGGAGAGTTGTCTTACTTCTTGGTTTAGAAAAACAGTACAAATGCAGCAGTTTATAAATACATAACATTGTGAAGGCAGAAGTGAAGACCACCTTAAAAGTACTGCCTTTTCAAGAAATAATTCCAAGTGGAGAGTGCAACGTTAGAAGTGACTGAATGAGCAGCATGTGAGGGATTTACCTCTCTTAGAATGGAATAGAATTGTCTAGGTTGGAAGACACCTTAAAGATCATCCAGTCCAACCATCAACCTAGCACTGCCAAAACCACCATGAATCTATGTTCCTAATCACCATGTCTACGCGTCTCTCAAATACATCCGGGAATGGCGACACAACCACTTCCCTGGGCAGCTTGTTCCAATGTTTGGTAACCCTTTCAGTGAAGAAATTTTTCCTAATATCCAGTCTAAACCTCCCTGATGCAACTTGAGGCCATGTCCTCTTGTCCTATCGCTTGTTACTTGGGAGAAGAGACCAACCCCCACCTCTTTACAACCTCCTTTCAGGTAGTTGTAGAGAACGATAAGGTCTCCCCTCAGCCTTCTTTTCTCCAGATGAAACAACCCCAGTTCCCTCAGCCGCTGGTCATAAGACTTGTTCTCCAGAACCCTCACCAGCTTCGTTGCCCTTCTCTGGACACGCTCCAGCACCTCCATGTCTCTCTTGTAGTGAGGGGCCCAAAATTGAACACAGTATTTGAGGTGGGGCCTCACCAGTGCTGAGTACAGGGGGACGATCACTTCCGTAGTCCTGCTGGCCACGCTATTTCTAATACAAGCCAGGATGCTGTTGGCCTTCTTGGCCACCTGGGCACACTGCTGGCTCATATCCAGCTGGCTGTTGACCAACACCCCCAGGTCCTTCTCCACCAGGCAGCTTTCCAGCCACTCCACCCCAAGCCTGTAGCACTGCATGGGGTTGTTGTGACCCAAGTGCAGGACCCGGCACTTGGCCTTGTTGAACCTCATGCCATTGGCCTCGGCCCATCGATCCAGCCTGGCCAGATCCCTCTGTAGACCCATTCTACCCTCAAGCAGATCAACACTCCCACCCAACTTGGTGTCGTCTTCAAACTTATGGAGGGTGCACTCGATACCCTCGTCCAGGTCATTGATAAAGATATTAAAGAGAACCAGCCCCAGGACTGAGCCCTGGGGAACACCACTTGCAACTGGCCACCAACTGGATCTAATTCCATTTACCACAACTCTTTGGGCCCATGGAGAACCCCTTCTCTTGGCTGTGGAGAACCCCAGGTGTCCTGTGTACTGACGAGGGAGCCAATTTAGAGGCAGTTGGTAGGAGGCATAGGGAACAGAAGTGTGTCTGAGTAAGGATCCAAGTCAGAAATGTTGTGCCTCTTTCCACATGAGCTTTAGAACATCAGCAGTAGGGAGGAGGAGGACTTCTGTTGTGTAAGTCTTTTGATTAGCATCAAAACACATCTGGAAGGGGGTGGGGGGAAGCGGGGCGAGGCCATATAATAATCCTGTATTTAATTTTGGAGAAAAACTGTTAGAAAAACAAATCATTTCTCTTTGAGACAGAAGCAAGAATTCACTCTTCTGAAGTATATGGAGAGTTAATTCATAGCCTTCCTAAAGGAAAGGACAGGGTGAACAGACACGGCAAGGTCTTGAAGGAGTGCAGAAGGTACTCTGAAAATGTATCGGCAGCTTCATTATGCTCATCTGACAATAGCACTTGCAGAAGAAGAATTATTCATAATATTAATTACTATGTCTACAACAGATAGTGAACCTGCAAGATGTTACTATTATTTCCCAACCAAAGTACAGCAAATAACAGACAGATTTCAAATGTGATTTTGAGACTAAAGCTGACTGATGGTAATGATGTACATCTAAAGTAAAGGACTCTCTTCTTTTGCATTACATTGTTGACCAAGGTGCTTCCACCAGTTATTTATTTGTAACAGTGCTATTTTAGTAATAAGGTGCCCAGGCAGTAACTACATTTTGAATACTCAGTTTTCTTTGGAAAGTGTATATACAGATTTTGAAGCAAAACGTTACTGGCTCTGTTCTACTTTAGAGTCCAAGTAGAATGCAACTGTGTAAAAGGGAGCCCTTCAGAAGCAGAGAGTTTTACCACAACGAGTTGTGAACCTGATACTCCAAATCTGCCTAGGATAACTAATCGGACCAAAAATTCTCTTACTCTGCAGTGGAAGGTAAGAATTGCTTTAAAACCTTTAAAATAGATTTTTTTTTTAACTTTTCAGAATGGTTTTGGATTTGTCAATAAAATGCCAGTTAATTGAAACAGAAATTTTCTGTCAAACATACTAATTTCAGTCACAGTTCTGTGACTGGAAATACGTGTACTGGGTTAAATGTGGACTTCAGTAAAAAGAGAAGGATTCCCAGAAAAGCAGGGAGCCTTTGTAGATAAAGTAACTGAGTTTGAATGAGAGACAGTGGTTTGAGTTCTGTCCCCTACCGTACTGTGGAACCAATTCCTTTCTCTGTTACTGAACATAGGCTTGTTTGTGCAAAGCAAATGATGTGGTCTGGAAAGACTGAGATTTGAGCAGAGCTGCAATCTAGCTGCTCAGAAAAATACTGTAGCATGAAACACTGCTGTCAGAATACTTTTTCAAGGTCTAAATCACAAACCAAAGCCATAAACATGATACAAGCATTCCCTGAATGGAAAGTGAACTAGGACTGTCTTGGCAAGTGAAACAATCATATAAGGGGAGCATCATTTGCTCTCCACTGGTCATGTCATGTCATGTCATGTAATTTTTTCCTTAAGTGGTCTTGTGTCTCATTAGACCTCTAATTTTCTTCTTTTCCTGTTGCAGGCATCTTGTGATAATGGTTCTAAAATCCACAGTTACCTTTTAGAATGGGATGAAGTAAGCAAGTTGTTCTATTTTATTTTTAATTTTGTAGTTTTTAAAAAAAGTAGTTGTATGTGGCTGTGTACATCGTTGTGTGAATATTAAGACTTCTGTCTAAAGGCACATCACAAATATGTAATTTCTGACGCAATTATGAAAATACGGTTATTGCCCAAATTTTTTCTTGGGCAATATAAAATAATAGGATCTTAATTACATGATTCTGCCACTCTTAGTAGCGGCTTTATCACTTGTAGTCCAATACTTCTTTCAAGAGCTGACACTAAAGGATCATTTTCCTGTAACAGGCTTTCTCTTGTACAAAGGGGGTGGGTGGATCTACTATGCCCTCACAAGCACCTTCCAGTCCCTACCTCGACAGCTATCCAGAGATGGCAGAGCTCCAGAAGCTTCATGGCTTTTTTCTTCCAACCCTGTGGAGCTGGGAATTAAAAGGAAGGGAAAAAAGCTTCTAATTCAATATATATACAAAGTTTCACATACTACTACCTTACTATATGGGAGATTCTTGAGTTATGTTTCATTTCAAAAAGGAGTTTGCTTCATGTTTGTATGTTACTTGAATTGATGGATGCATATATAATAGGGTGAAAAAAAGTGATTAACTTATTTCTTTTCAGGGAAAAGGAAATGGAGAGTTTTGCCAGTGTTATTATGGCCAACAGAAGCAGTACAGGATTACTAAACTATCACCAGCAATGGGGTACACCTTTAGGCTAGCAGCCAAAAATGACATGGGAATGAGGTAAATAGTACTATTATATACATAAATGTGGAAAGCATATACATGCATGTGTGTGCTTATTTAGGAAATACATATAATGGCATTTAAAGGAACAAGTCTTTTGTCCAACTGGGATGGAATAGAATATAGAATAATTCAGTTGGAAGGGACCAACAATTATCATCTAGTCCGACTGCATAGTTAATTCATGGTATGTGATTGGATTATTCGGTTTGCAGATAACCTGTGTACTATAAACCACTGGTCCCTGCTTGAGCAGGGGAGGTTGGACAAGATGACCTCCAGAGATCCCTTCCAACCTCAGCTATTCTGTGATTCCCAGCATCATGTGTTTTGCCCAGGCACGGTATGGCGACATGCTACAACCACTGCATTATGTGCTTGCTTACCATATAAATGCAACAAATCTCGGCCCCTCTTAGAGGCAGGTAGTACAGCTACTTCTGCCAAACTCAGCCTTATTTCCTGAACAGCCTGCTCAGACGTTTGTACATGATGCCCCTGGAATGGGGAGCCACGAGCATGGCACAGACAACCCGTCTGCTCTCGTGTGAAATCAGCTCAGGCTGTGCTGGTTTTTAGCTTCTGTCTTTGTAGACCTACGCTGACCACCGAAGTTGCTACTTTGGACATGTTTCCCACTGCACATACTTGTAATAGATTTTTTGGCTAAGCGCTATATTGTAGAGATTCACACGTTCAGTGCAATTGTGGCTTTTGTGTCTGATGTAATAAACACACTAAAATTCTGGGGATCATGCTAAAAGATAAGCATCTCAGCCAAAGGTCCAGAATTGAGTAGTTTAAGTGCTGCAGTGCTTGTACTGCTGCTGTGTTGACCAGAGGGTGCCTACTACCGTGCTCTCTGCTGCTCTTGGTTCCAGGGAGGTTTGACATGGTGCTAGATCTAAGGTAGTTCCTGAAGCTGGTGCAGCAATTTTCCAGGGCTTATCAGCCCTCCTTAAATGTAGAGTTTTAGTGATGACAGTATAAAGAGGTGTCAGTAACTCTGCTGGAGGAGGAAATAAGTCTGGCAGAACCCTCGCTGCCACCTGTAGGTGTATCTGTATTGTGCTCTTTGCCATGTGCCGCTAATCAGTTATGTCCCTTTATCTCAGGTGTCTGTTAGTCTTCTGTTACCCTGGGAGGCGGACAGAATATTACCAGGTCGCTGAATTCTTTTGAAGTTCCAGAGCTTATTATGAATGCTTAGGATATGTGGTTCTTACTTTTAATTGCTACTTTTCAGAAGTTATAGAGCACCAAACTTTGTTTTGCATTTTTGAATGAATGACAGCTGACTTCAGTAGAGCCCATAAGTAAGAACTTAAAAAAAAAAAAAAACATGAAAATTACTGGTTTCTCGAGTTATGCTTGCACTACCGGGTGTGTTGGTTCTTGGGAATGCTTCTTTGTCTTCAGGCAAAGCAAATAAACCTGGCTAGTAGTCACATTACCAGGGCTCATCATCTCTAGAGCAGACTGCTAGTGTCCACGCTACCTAGTAGCACTTGGACCTTGAGGTCCTATGTGGCATAAAGACAGGGATTCTTCAGCCGTCAGCCTGAAATTGCTGGTTTGCATTTGCTTTTTCTAATTCAATGTTAGAAATATCATGAGCATTGTGCTGCAGCTCACCAGAGTGGTGTTTTTATAGCATGAAGTAGAGGATATGTGTTTGGTGTCCTTCAGCTGGCGTGAGGATGTGCTTGAGGGAACAATGCCTGCTTGGACAGTGTTGAAGAACGGGGAAAAGAATAGGGAGCTGGCCCTGGAGTTGTAATCCCTGCTGAGGAGAAGTAATCTTCTGCAGACTATTAAGTACGTGAAAACTACAGCTGCCTCAGGAGGTCTGAGGCATGTGTTGGGAGGCTTTGGAGAGTACTCTGGGAATGTGTTGCATATAGTGCCTGTTCCTGTGTTTTCCTTAGGCACCTGCTTTAGGCCGCTGTCAGAGGACAGTATAGTGGGCTAGAATGACTTTCGGTGTGCTCTGACACAGTCTTTATTAAGTTACTGCCTTCTGGATGATATTTCTGGAATGAAATTTTCTCTGAGTTGCTCCTGGACTTTGTCTGGATGAGATTTATTTGGAACTGTTCAAAAAAAATGAAGACGGGGAGTGAGCTGGCAGTTAAGCCGGGTCCAGTGCTGGGACTGTCTTCCTGTTCCCTTTTTACGTCTGAGTGTAAATGTACCCTCTAGGAATACCTGCACATATTACAGATTCCTGCAGCGTAAGCTGGTAGAAGACAGAGATCAGTTAAGTACCCTTCTTAAACTAATCACGCCGAATAGATTTTTAAATCAATATTTCATAGCCTTGTAAAGATGCACTGTATTGTCTTTATGGTATTATTTAATTAAGAATTCTCTTGAAATAATATTTATTAGGGTAGACTGCCTGATTATTCCTTATGAAGAATGTTGAGAACCTTAGGTATCTGGAGACAGAATTTTGTCTAAATGATTTTACCAACAAGAACAGGTAGTTTATCTTTGAGGTACTCATATTTTTAAATTTAATTCTAACCACACATGAAACAGTGGCTAAAGAAAACTGGAAAAATAAAATCTATTTAGAAGATAGATAGCATTGTTGTACTTCTAAGTGAATTGTTTAAGCGTCGTTCAAACATGTGTGTCACTGGAACTCTTTTAGTTGGTTTCAGTGTATTTTGGAGTGGTTCAAGTAAAGACATCAAATCTGTTTAAGATCTGGGTATTTTTACCTTATATGTGTTTGTAAGGTGACTCCTTCAGTAGGTTGTTGTGAATAGAGATAGGCTTAGTATTTGAGTATTTGTCTAGCCTCTCTTTGTGCTTTCTGTATCCTACTTATATAATGCTGATTTTTTTTAGTAGATATATTATATGTATGACACCATCTTCATTGCAGAGATTTTCTTGCTTGTGACTTTTTGCAAGAAAAAAATTACTATTCCCCCCAAATTTAAGAAATTTTCTCATTTTGCGCTTTTTCACTGTTTGCTTCGCAATCTATTTCACAGTCTGCATGTCCACACAAACTGTATGTCCACTTTGGGTGCTTATCAACACTCTTGATAATGTGTTGTTTGTAAGATACTACTGTTGTTGTTGTTATTATTACTATTACTATTATTATTGCCAAAAAGACTTCAGAGCAGACCAAAATGTACAGCTTTTGCATTATTATAATGTAAAGAGAAAGTGAAGTTGAGGTATCTTTATATTGAGATTTTTCAGGAAAGTCAGGTTCCAACACATGCGATACTTAACTGGTACTGTTACTTAAGCTATACGGAGGATTTTATTTTCAGGGCTTCCTGATGCTCACTTAGTTAATGCCTAGCTTGTAGATTAAAATTACATCTTTGACGTTAGTTTCATATGGTTGAAAAAGTTAGAGTAGCTCTTAAGCCTGTAAATGTGTCTTCAGAGCTGATGTAGAAGCAGCAAATGCCAGCAGTGAACAGGTGGGGTTTTTTTCGTCTAGCTGGATACGTGTCAGACCATCTGTGCAAGCGTAGTACCTGTTTACTGACTTTTGCATCCCTCTGTTTCACAGTAGGTCTTTTTATGTAAGTTATTTGTATTTTCAATTCAAGGTGTATCTAAGCGTCATCAGATAAGGTTAACAGTTGTGTTAGGGGATTCACTGGTGTACACTCTACTTCATTTGTTCTGCAATAAAACTTACATATTGGCAACTCTTAAAGTAACTTAGCATTGAACGAGGCTATTATTCTAGTATTTTCTGAATCACTAGAGAGACTAGTATTTCACAGTATACTTGAAGCACATAATTGCTGCCTGGGAAGCAAAATTTTTTTTGAGGCCTTCCCATTTATGCTTTTATGTCTTCATGTTTTCATTTTACACTGTAGTATTAGTTTATTGCATATAGAGCTCTACTGTTTTAAAATAATGTCTTAGTATGAAAAAGCGAAACGATTCAGTTAGCAAAACATTATAATTATATCATACAAAGGGAATCTTTCAATTATGAACACCTTAACATCGTTCAGATGTTTTGTTACTGACGGATTCATGGGCAAGTTAAGTTGTCTGCATGTACCAGCTTGCAATTTCCAGTTGTACATATGTCCAAGAAACTGTCATAGCTGTGTTTAGTAAGAATTGTGTTTTTCGAGTTATTAATTATTGTGTCTAGTTAGTTTACATACTGTCTGTTTTAAACAGTGGTTTTAGTGAAGAAGTCCTGTATCATACCTCAGGCACTGCCCCAACCGCACCAGCAAGTCCTTTGCTGATTAATGCTGGAGTTACTTGGTTATCCCTACAGTGGACAAAACCCTCAGGAACACCATCAGATGAAGGAATCTCGTATATATTAGAGATGGAGGATGAGAACTCAGTAAGTTTAGAATACTTATTCTCAATAAGAAAAGAGACTATAATGTGTGTGTTTGATATATTGTTGTATTAAGTGTAACAATGATTACTTTTGCTAGAATATTCTACAAGGAACTGTATTTTCTGAAATTAAGCTAATGACTCGTCATTGCTGTGACCAAGCCACATAGCTTTCTCTTTTTTATTGTGACAGTAATCATTATTAGTGTTATTAAGCCCCAATCTTGCAAAGACTTTTAAATTAATTTTTTAACTTTCTGAATTTGCCTGTGAAATTTAAACTTTGTAAGAGCTGGATCAAAGTAATTGCATCATGCAGTGTGGTCCCTCTAGATGTCTGTTCAGCCTAACTACCTCTGTTTTGAAATGAGTCCTGTTCTGCCCTTTGAAAATGCTAGGTATAATTTCTGTTGACACTGTATATGTTTTTCTTTACTATTCTTTTTTCTCTTCTGATTGGAGAATGGTTAATTAATTTCCCATTCTCAAATATCTTGTGTTTACACAATGAAGGTGCACTTGCTACTTTGTCAGAGGAGCATAACAATTACAGCCTGAAACAGTAATTTATTTGTATGAAGTATATTACATGGTCTGGTTTGCAAATATAATGTTTCAAGTAATCCTATTTAATTCTGCAGGGATATGGTTTCAAGCCAAAATATGATGGTGACGATCTTACCTACACAGTGAAGAATTTGAGGCGTAGTACAAAATACAAATTTAGGGTAAGATTTTTTTCATATTTTGGGGGGTGGGGAGGGGTTGCACCACAGTAGCTTGAGATTGACTCAGAAGTGGGCAGGGCATTTTTTAAGAAAAACCAAATTTGATGCCAATTTCTTAGAATGTCAGTCTCTTAAAACTATCAGCTGAGCGCCTACTTCATTAATTGTCTCTGCAGAAGGAATAAGAACCTCTTCAATGGCATAACACAGTTGCGGGTATCTTGAAATTCCAGGTCATAAGTCAGTGTTCTTAGCAGTTGGGGTTTTTATTTGGCTTTTTTATTTGGCTTCTGTGTTGCATATACATGGATAATATTAGTTAGTGTAACTGTGGGGTTCTTTGATAGACTCTAAACACATCTGAAAGTGTTAGGGTACAGAGCAACTTTGATCAAAATAACATTGGTCAGTGCTAGCATAGCACTGAGCCCCAGTTAGTAAATCATTCATATTACCACGGTGCTGAGCCCATTCCAACAAGTCTCGAGGGCTGAACTTGTTAGCTCATGATGAAGTCTGGCTTTACAATGAGGGTGTGGTTAAAAGCAAAAAAGAAGAATACCGGCTATGCAAAGGTCGCCAAATAGCCATCAAGGACTACAAGAACCTTGCTAGGACACAGAGATGCAGTTAGGAAGGCTGAGGGTCAGCTAGAACTGAAATTGGCCAAAGATGTCAAGGATTCTCCAGATGCACGAGCAGTAAGCAGCAACACAGGGAAGACATACATAAGCCCATTGCTGAACAGGGCAGGGAATCAAGTTACTAATAATGCCAATAAGGCAAAGGTTCTCAATGCCTTCTTTTCCTCTGTCTTTACGGCATAGCTGGACCCCAGATCACAGGATCAAGTAGCTGTGACAAGGCATGTGTCGACCCACCAGTGGTGGAGGAAGGGCTGGGCTGTGGCTTTCTGCAAGGGCTCAACCCACATCAGTCTATGGGCCAGGACAAAATCCAGTCCAGGATGTTAAGGGAAGTGGCTGACATTGTTGCAAGGCCACTATCTATAATATTTGAGAAGTGATGGAGATCAGGGGATAACCCTGATGACTGGATAAGGGCAAATGTCATGCCTATCTACAAGAAGGGCCCAAAAGAGAACCCAGGGAACTACAGACCCATTAGTCTTACTTCAGTCCCTGGGAAAGTAATGGAACAAGTCCTCCCAGAAACTGTTACAAGCCAAGTGAAGGAGGTGACTGGGAAAAGCCGACATGGGTTTAGCAAAGGCAAATTATGTCTGACTAACCTGATCACCTTCTACGGCAAAGTGACACTTTCAGTTGGCCTGGGGAGAGCAGTGGATATTGTTTACCTGGACTTAGCAAAGCATTCAACACTGTTTCCTACAGCCTTCTCCTGGGCAAGCTGGCAAGATACAGACTGGATGGGTGGCCTGTGAGATGTGTAGAAAACTTGGCCAACAGGTCACACTTGGAGGGTGTTGATCAATGATTTTTACTCAGGCTGGCAGCCTGTCGGAAGTAGGATCCCATAGGGATTGATATGGGGCCCCACGCTGTTCGTCTTCACAAATTATCTTGACGATGGGATTGAAAGCACCCTCAACAAGTTTGATGGTGACACCAAACTGAGTGGTGAGATGAACATGTCAGAAGGGAGAGCCATCTTACAGAGAGCCCTGGACAGGCTAGAAGAGCAGGCTAGCAAGAACAGTATGAAGTTTAACAAAAACAAGTGCAAAGTCCTGCACATGGGTCGGAATAACCAAGGAGCCCAGTATAGGCTAGGAGCAGCATTGCTGAAAGGGACCTGGGCATCCTGGTGGACAAACTAACTAGGAGCAGTGCAACACTGCAGCGACAAAGGCAAATTGGATCCAGAGCTACATCCGCAGGGCATTACTGGCAGAGATAAGAGATGTGATCATCCCACTATATTCCGCTCTTGTCAGGCCACACCTGGAGTACTGTGTCCAGTTTTGGTCCCCACAATTCAAAAAAGACAGACAGACTGGAAAGGGTCCAAAGGAGGGCCACAAAGATCATCTAAAGGCTGGAGAACCTGCCCTATAAGGAAAGACTAAAAGAATTAGATCTTTTCTCCCTGGAGAAGAGAAGGCCCAGGGGAACCTCATCACAGTTTTCCAGTACTTAAAGGATGGCTACAAAGAGGAGGGAGTCTCTCCACAAGGAGCCACATGGAGAGGACAAGGGGCAATAGGCGCAAGTTACACTGGGAGAAGTTTCATCTTGGTGTAAGAAAGAAATTTTTCACAGTGAGAACAATCAATCACTGCAGCAACCTCCCCAGGGACGTGATAGAGTCCCCATCACTGGATGCTTTCAAAACACAACTGGACCAGGTGCTAAATAATCTCATCTAGGCTTGCTTTTCCCTGAAAGATTGGACCAGATGATCTTTCAGGTCCCTTCCAACCTGGGCTGTTCTGCTTTCTAAGTCAGTCTTGAACAGTTGCTTGGTTTTTGGAACAAAGCTAAAGGCATGTCCCACAGTATAAAGCAGAGTCAGAATAATCTCATCTCTGCCTACAAGGGAGAAACCGTCGATAGCTGTTGTCTTGCATACACCCAATATACTATTTCATACAGGAAAAAAAGGGAACTGCTGAAGAACAGCATCTGTTTGCAGTATGAAAGGTAGTAGTTTAAGGGTTGGTTGGTTTGTTTTGAGCTAACACTAAAACATGTAATTACTCCTTTTCAGATGACAGCAGATATTTTGCACTTCTCAATACGATTACTTTCTTAAGCAGAAAAGGTTATGATGGGGATTAATGTTACAGTAATTGGGGTTTTTTACATAACTTAATATTTAAATAATTAAAAATATGCGATGTATTCCAAGGATTGTACCAAGCTAGGACTGTTATGGCCACACATGAACTTAAATTAGGAACAGCTAATTGCCTTGAAACTAGCTTTTGCAAGACTTGATCATCGTCTCCCTTTGTAAGTAATCCTACATGGTAATCATACATGTTACTAGTAAATATAGAGTTAACTTAAACATCCTAAGTTTCTCATTAAAATTAAAAAAAAAATCAATGTTTATACCCTATTTTTCTTAACAAAACAGTAAACAGAAGTCTCTGTTCACTCATTCACAGGGCATAAAGGAGAAACAAATGTTGTGTTAATCAGGTCTTTAATTTTTATTATACGGGAAAAAGACTTAATTAGTAGTAATATTCCTTAAGGCTTTTGAAAGAAGCTTTATAACCATTGGAAACCTTATTATAATACGTAAATCCTAACTGTGCCTGTTTAACTTCATTTGTAAGGGCACAAAGACAACCAGATGATTGTTAATCTTGTAAACTGTATCGGGAGACTTAATGTCTGAGAGACACGTTAGCGCACATTTCCTTTTCTCAGTCTGTACTAACATTACTGCTGTTGTTTCAATTCTGCTCATTTTTAAAACATATAAAAGCCAAAACTCCTTTCTTTAGGTTGTTTAGTTTTTTGCTAGGAACAAATGGGAATGCATAGTAAAATAACTGCAGACACAACCAGAATGTAAAGAATGGCAGCACTTTGTTTCCCTAGAATCACAGAAGAGTCTAAATTGGAAGAGACTTTGGCAGATCATCTGGGTCAAACTTGTGTAGGAAGCAGGGCCTTAGGTTAGGCAATTCAATTCTGTCCTAGCCCTGTTGAGCTGGGTCTTCAGTATTTGCAGCAAGGGAGATTCTACCACTTCTCTGGGTAGCCTGATCTCATGACGATTAATTCTTTCTTATACCCAGCCAGAATTTTCCCTAACACGCTTGCCCATTGTCTCTTGTCCAGTCATCACAGATCCTTGTGAAGAGAGTATCTTCACCTCTTTTGTAACTACCTTTGGGCATTGGAAGACTGTGATTAGATCTCTCCAAATGAAACTTATTCTTTCTAGGCAGAGTAAACCCAAGTTCTTCAACCTTTCTTTCTGCGTCAGGTTCTGCAGCCCTCTAATCATGCTGGCCCTCTTGTGGACTCTCTCCAGTTTCTCCGTGTTTTTCTTGATTTGGAAGGACCAAAACTGGACACAGTATTCCAGCCTAAAAAGTGCTGAGTAAAGCGGCGTAATCACATCCCTTGTTCTGCTGGCTAAATTCTTGCAGTCCATGAAACAATGTGCCTTCACTACTTGAGGGTGCTTTGCTGATTCATTTGGCTTGCTCTCCACCGGGATCCCGAGGTCCTTCTCAGCAGAGCTGAAAAAAGAAAAGCTGACTAGCCAGCCAGACCGCAGACTGTACCACTGCTGGGATTATTCCATCCCGGGTGCAAGACTTTACATTATTTGTCAAAACTCACACAGTTCTTGCTGATGCAATCTTCCAGCCTGTTAGAGTCTGTCTGTATGGTGGCTCTTCCTTCCAGCGTATCTCTCTCTGCTCCTAGTCTGATGTCATATGCAAATCTGGGGAGGGTGCATTCACTCGTGTCCTCAACATCACTTCTGAAGATGTTGAATAGTACCTGACGTTGTATTGACTGCTGAGGAAATCGAATCGTGAGCAGCTGCCAATTTGTCTTTGAACCATTAACCACCATCCTTTGAGCCCGGCATTCTGCCAGGTTTTCCACACCCATCTTGTGGTCCATCTGTCCTGTCTGTATCTTACCAGCTTGTCTACATGGATGTTGTGGGAGACCATGTCAAACTAAAATCAGGGTAGATGATGTCCACAGCTCTCCATCTGTTGAGCAAGTTGGTTCATCATAGAAGGCACTCAGGTTGGTTGAACATGATTTACCCTTGGTAAATCTAATCACCTTCTTGTCCTTCCTGTGCCTGTAAATTACTACCATGACAACCTTTGCCATAATTTTCCATGGGACTGAAGAGTTTATATGACTTTTGTTGTCGTTAATACAACATACCCATAGAAACACTTTTTTATTTCTGAATGTATTTCCTTAAAAGAAGGTACCATAGTAGCGTGAGCACTCTACTTGATTCATCCCAATTATTCATGTTTCTTTAGCAGTTAGTAAAGCAACACTTTTTGCTCTTTACTTAATTACATGACAATATTTTTACCTTAATGGAAAGGGAATTGCAATTAAAAATTTAATACTTCCAAGTTCCTTCGGTGAAAGCTTAAAAGTGGCCTCTTTGCTGTATGTCTTTTCCATCATCTTTTGTTTCCATGCTTTTATAAAGCTTTTTTGTCATGTGTATATTTAGTTATCAATAAATTGTGCAAGTCCGATAAAAAAGAGTTGTTCTTAGATGTACCTAATTTCTGAGTGTCTTAGATGGTATTTGAAAAACCAAGTTTTCAGATTCTTGACTTGAAATAAAGCAGCTTGTGCTAGATTGAGCACCCACAGATTCCAGTAATGTTGCTGAGGTTTGCACATCCTGATTACCTTTTACAGTCAGGCAACTCTTAATTGTCCTAAATAGAAGCCTAACTTTATGCACCAACATTTCAAGTTTGGAGGATATGGAAGGTTACTTGATTGCAGAGTCTAGTTGGAGAGTCTACAGATTGCAGAGTCTAGTTGGAGGTTAGTAACAAGTGGTGTCCCTCAGGGGTCAGTACTGGGCCCAGTCTTGTTCAACATATTCATCAATGATCTGGATGAAGGGATAGAGTGTACCATCAGCAAGTTTGCTGATGACACAAAACTGGGAGGAGTGGCTGACACGCCAGAAGGCTGTGCTGCCTTACAGCGTGACCTCGCCAGGCTGGAGAGTTGGGCAGAAAGAAACCTTATGAAGTTCAATAAGGGTAAGTGTAGGGTACTGCACCTGGGGAGGAATAACCCCATGCACCAGTACAGGTTGGGGGCTGACCTCCTGGAGAGCAGCTCTGTGGAGAGGGACCTGGGAGTCCTGGTGGACAACAGGATGACCATGAGCCAGCAATGTGCCCTGGCGGCCAAGAAGGCGAATGGCATCCTGGGGTGCATCAAGAAGAGTGTGGCCAGCAGGTCGAGGGAGGTCATCCTCCCCCTCTACTCTGCCCTGGTGAGACCGCATCTGGAGTACTGTGTCCAGTTCTGGGCTCCCCAGTTCAAGAAAGACAGGGAACTGCTTGAGAGGGTCCAGCAAAGGGCAACAAAGATGATTAGGGGACTGGAGCACCTTTCTTATGAGGAAAGGCTGAGGGACTTGGGTCTCTTTAGTCTAGAGAAAAGAAGATTGAGGGGGGATCTTATTAATACTTACAAATACTTAATGGGAGGATGCCAGGGGGATGGGAGTAGTCTTTTTTCAGTGGCACCCAGTGATAGGACGAGGGGTAATGGGCATAAACTTGAACATAGGAAGTTCCATCTTAACATGAGAAGGAACTTCTTTACTTTGAGGGTAGTGGAGCACTGGCACAGGCTGCCCAGAGAGGTTGTGGAGTCTCCCACTCTGGAGACATTCAAAACCCCCCTGGACGCTGTCCTGTGCAACGTGCTGTAGGTGACCCTGCTCTGGCAGGGGGGTTGGACTAGATGATCTCCAGAGGTCCCTTCCAACCCTAACGATTCTGTGATTCTGTGATTTGTGAATTTTATTTTTTTTTTTGAGCTTCACAATTACTAGGGTTTGGGGTTTTTTTTGCTGGCAATGTGCAGGAAGTTTTAATTTCAGTATAGTGATTGTCTAACTATGGGACTAATGAATATGTAAAATGAAGGTATATAATAGCTTTAGTTCTTGTGTGATAATTTATTAGGTAGCTATCTGTCAAAGCATACATATAAATTAATTTCACCTTACCATTAACAGTGAATAGCATACCACTAGCCAGTGTGTTTGTTCTGTTTATAATATTTTTTATATATTTTCAGGTCATTGCCTATAACTCAGAAGGGAAAAGCAGTCCAAGTGAGACAGTAGAATACATTACTTGTCCAGACAAGCCTGGAGTACCTTCAAAACCCACAGTGAAAGGAAAAATTCATGCACAGAGTTTTAAAATAATCTGGGGTAAGATTGTTGTCCAGCTCTGTTTAGAGAATGTCCTCTGTATTTTACATATATATAAAATATTTCATATATATATATTTGTATATAGAAGGCCAGGTTTTACTTTAGTAACAGTTACATCAGTCAACTGAGCCGTTTTGATCCCTTTTCATGGAACTAAGAGAAAAATACTGATTGAAAATAGTTAGGGTGGCAGTATAATAGTGTAATTACATGGGAAGAATAATACACAAATTGTAATAGGGGCTTTTATTGTAGGGACTACAATAATTAAAAACACAGTAGTGTTAATTTGTGTACTAAGAAGTTCTCTTTCTCTGGCACGAAAAGTAGATAACATGAAATTCTGTGTTTTTATCAAAAGAGAAGATCCAAGTTCAGCCTGTCTCTTCAAAGTGTTTGGTTTTGATGGATAAATGTTTTTATTTGCTAAGGATCTTGAGAAACTTTTCCTTAGGCTCAGGTTTTTTTAGCCCTATGCTGTGAAATAGGAGAAGGTGAAACAGTACTTTAGCGGAAAACCAAACAGTTAAAGGTTTTATTTGTTGTCACAGGTAATTAAACTCTTACCTATTTCTGCTTAATAGTGTGTTTAATTATATTGCATTAATAAGAAGAAAGTTACTTTTAGAGTATAAGCAGTACTCTGTGAGTCCAGTCATGCATCTTTCCAGAGTGCCTTGCTACATCAGGGCCTGATACTTGATCTTTTGTGGATGATATACAACGTAGGAAGTTAGTAGAAATACCTAATTTGTAAATCAAAAACTATCTGAAATATCTATTTATATAAAAAACCTTTAATAGTCATTATTTTGAACAGTAATACTCTTGGGTTTTTTAATAAGTGATAATTAATGTGATAATTTTCTTTCTCATTTTGGAGTAATTTGTTACCTTCCAACCAAAACAGTGCTATGTGCTATATAATGTCTCCTTTTATTTAGGAAGTGTGACATGATATGTAACCCTTGCCTAAGACCCAACACCATTTCATCCAGCACATACATAATGTAATATTATTGCAGTGGTACACTTCTGTGTTAAAGTATCATGCTCTCTTTATATTTGTCCAAAACGTTGGTTTTCCACATTATTTTGATTCTGCTGTCTTCTAAGTCAGCTCTGAGAAAGAGCAGTAGGATTATATGTCAAAGATATGTCTGTAGGTTTGTAATTGTACATGAATATTGTACCAGGGAGGATAGTGCAGTCAATTTCTAGTGATGCATTAGAATTTAAGAGATTGTTTTCAGTGTAGAACTCCTGACTTCTGTTCTCTCCCAAAATATTCAGGTTTTTGAAATCCTGTCCTTAAATAATTTTGAAATATTCTTATATGCAAGTCAGTATCGTAATCTTTTCCTATCTGTGGTACAAATTACAGGGCCATTAGGATGTATGTCCCTAAAACCATAACCAGGCAGCCTTCTACAGCACTTCAGACTAACTGAAATGTTTGCTGTGGCATCTCCCAGGTGCCTGATTCACTTGTCACTCTTCATCTGCAGAGTATAAAGTAGGTTTGAGAGCTGACAGCTTCGCATAGTGGAGAATTAGTGATTTGTGGCTGTCCTGAACTAGGATGCTACGGCAAGTTAGGATGCTATCTGTCTAAATAAGCACCCATCTCCAGTCAGCTGTTGATCTTGCCTTTTGTAAATTCTGCCCAAAAGCTACAACACCATTTAATTTACCTCACTTAGTTGGAATATTGCTGTTTTTTATAGATCCGCCGAAAGACAATGGAGGAGCAGCAATAAATACATATGTCGTGGAAATGTCTGAAGGCTTAAATGGTAAGTGATAGGAAGGAGCATATATTGGTATTCAGCTGTGTTCTTTTTTTCTGCTTGTGTGTGCCTGTGGGAAGAGTAAAATGTGTATTATGATAGGGAAAGTTATTGCAAGGGACTGCCATTAGAAAAATAGGGATGCTGATGCTTGTATACAAGAGGTTCTTTTTCTATGGCTTGGAAAGAACATGCCACAAAACTCTGTGTCGAAAGAGATACTCGGCGTTTAACTTTTTAATTAGGTGTATTCTGTTTTGCAAATGAAATTACACATTTCTTTCAGACATTTTAGGGCAAGAAGGCAGGGCCACATAGCTTTGTTGGATGTGTGACAGATGAAAGAGAAACTTGTGCTCAATTTGTCACTATTAAAGGAGGACAGTAATGCAGTTGGGATAACTGTTTCTACTATTTGCCTTTCTGCCCTTTCATACAGAAGGGAAATTAACAATATTTCTAAACTGGACGTAAAGCTATCCAGCTAAATTATTTAAAAAACTAGATCTCTTAAGTAACCTTACTAAATTCAGAAACACAGTCACATTGAGAATGAAAGTTTATACTTCTCCAGCGCTGTGTCAGATTAAGACAACGCACTGTCACCAAATTGTAATGGCAGCCCTGTCAGGGTCTCAGCTGTGGTTCTTCTGATACTTAAGTCTATCATTTTCCTTACTCCATCGTGTGTCCACTTTAAGTCACTTTTGGAATGATTTACCCGAGCCTTTCATGCGGATTTAGTGAGCTGTGCATTACATTTCATTCCCAGTCCTCTAAATTTTGTCATGTATTGAGTTGTTGGAGATTTAAGTGAAAGACCCCAGGTTCCCTGCTTAATTTCTTCAAAAGAGAGAGAATCCTAAAGAGTATCTGTTTTAAGAATCTGCCTGAATAGCAAAGAATGAAATCAGTATTTCAGATGGTGCTGGACCATTGAGAAATACAGGAAAAAGCTTTATCAATTGTAAACTGTAGTTACAGTCTGCAAAAATTATTGTTGTAATTAAAAGTTTCTTTTCCATGGAAAATTTTGCTTTTGTATCTTTCTTATTTATTTGGCTATGATGTTTGAATGTGATTGCTGGCCCAGTAATAACTACTTCATTAAAAGTAAATTCTCTCCTAGTTAATGTGAATGCCAAATAAGGAACATATTTCGCTTCAGCAGATCTACACAAATTTACCTAGACATCTAGCTTTATTAAATGATTGGATCTTTCTCTGGGAAACTAAAAGCAAGCCTTAAATATTTTTGATAAACATCAGGCACACATTTATTTAGTGAAGCTAGGATACCTGCTGTGGCTGGTACTGAAGTGTGGCAAATTACGCCTTGGTTCATCGCACACTTATTTTTAACCTTTCAGGAAACAAATGGGACACAGTATACAGCGGAGCTGCTAGGGAACACGTGTGTGACCGACTAAATCCTGGCTGTTCCTATCGCTTACGTGTCTATTGTGTTGGGGAAGGAGGACAAAGCACGGTAATATGAGCTAATATTTTTAGTAAATGAAATTTCTCTCTAAGAAAATCTGGTCCAGTAGTTAATAAGCAAATATTGTACAGAAGTGCCTAAAACAGTAGCCATAATTAGTACCTCAAAAAGGTTCCAGTATTGATGCACAGTGTTTCAAGTTTCTGCCCATCTCTTAAACCAATAAATGCGAATATTCTTTTCTGATGCTGTCTTTTGTTTAAAGTGCTTTTTCTTATTTATAGAAACAGAAACTATGTCTTTTCCTGTGTGATATGTTGATAGAACGTCGTTTCTTAAGGCCTAACCCAAGACAGCAGTGTAAATTTAATGTTTTGCCTGTAGTCAGTGGAGTACCCTGCTGGAGCAGCCAAGTCAGCCCAGCAGGCCAGTGAGGACAGTGTTTCCGCAGGCTTCACAGGGTTGTGCTCCATAGTCTCTTCCCACGCTCTCGGCCACAATCAAAATGTTTACATTGCCCTACATTTCAGTATTCCCAAGCAATTGGGTGTGCCCTACTATGTTCCCTCCTACACACACACACACACACACACACACACTTGCACTGTCACCTCTGTGGTGTCGTTCAGCCTCCAGTGCCAAAATGTCATGCTGTATTCTTCCCAGCAGCAAGTGTAACAAAGCCCTTAAACCCCTGCATTCTTGGTGTTTGCCATTTCTTCCCCAGCCACCCTTTACTATATGAAATTCGTGTGTTCTTCCTCCACATAGAAGTCTCCCGCAAAGATAGCCTTGCCCACAGCCGCCTTGGCTTAAGAATAAATCCGGACACCATCAGTGCTGGCTCAGCTGCAATGTCTTCCCTCTCGCCGTAGCTCAGCGTGCTGTTGTACAAGGGGAGAGGGAAGGCAGCATACCTCCCAGTCACCTAACCGCAAGTGCGTGTACATCTTTGGAGTCTTTTGCTCTGCCGATCTCCTTCCCCGCAGCCGAACCCCATTGGTTTAGAATAAACATTATTGGAGTACCAAAGAGAAGATAACTTTCAGAAAGTCGCGATACTTTCTGAAGGTGTCAGAAATCAACAAAAGCATAGTAAAGAAAGTTGTAATGAAACTTTTCTGTCGCTTGTTATGAACATATGCCTCCCAAGAAACATTCTGCTTTTTAAGTAGCATCTGTTGTTCAGTGCAACAATACATTTCAAAGGAACTGAAAAGAAGCAGAGCTTCCAATCTACTCTTTCTGGAACATATGTAGAAAGCAGTTGTGAAATGAGACTCTAAGATGAATCTCTCTGGTAACCTAAAAGGTTTACTGACTTTGTATTTGTTCTGTATGACACTGAAGCTAATAACCCCGCATTGCCTCTGACTCATCTCTGTCTGCATCCAGAATAATCAATGCCATCTGCTGCGTGTTGTTATGCTATGTATTTTTGAACACACTTCAAATCCGAGGTGGAAGTTTGTTACACATTAAGTATTACTAAGCAATCAGAAAGTTGAAATCTCATTTTTTTTAATCTCTTCTGATGGATCCACCTTTGCTTTCTGAAAGGTTTTTACACAGAAAGAAGTATACAGCTCTTAGAATAAGGTTTGAGGAATCGTTAAACTGCAGTTTGATGGGAAAGAGGATTTTACATTAAACAAGTCATATTTCAAGCACCTATAATAAGTTTGTACTGATACTTAAATACTGGTTTGAATTCTACTCCTTGCATGTGTTCCAAAACACAAAAGCAAAGGTTAATTTTGCATATTGTGTGATTACTGTAGCATGTTTTATGAGAAATTTTATGTAGCATGTATCATGAGAAAAACATACCGCATCACTTAAGCATCTTCATGTGTTTGAGTTCAAAAAATGGAAGATCCGGTTTCTGATTCAAGTATTTGCCCTTACTTGTGGTGTAATTGATAGTGCTTGTTTTGGTCTAGATGACTTCATTAATCTGTCTTTGCTTTGTAGGCATCTGATTCTTTACTGGTGCAGACACCAGCAGTGGTTCCTGGTCCATGCCAGCCTCCAAGGCTACAGGGTAGACCAAGAGCAAGAGAAATTCAGCTGCGCTGGGGTAATTATATTACAACTATTACTGAGTGTAAAGGATCCAAATGTGCTATGTGTTAAAACTAAATAAGCCTTTCTTTCTTATTTTTAGGACCACCTCAGGTAGACGGGGGTTCACCCATTACTTGTTACGGTCTGGAAATGTTTCAGACAGAAACCGATGAACACAGAGAGGTTTACCAAGGCTCTGATGTTGAATGCACAGTAGGCAGCCTTCTTCCAGGGAGGATGTACAACTTCAGACTGCGAGCAGCTAACAAGGCTGGGGTAAGGCGGTCTGAAATGAAATTAGTTGCAGAGACTGCTATCATTATTAAGGATCTTCTCTTTTAAAAGAAGCATTTAGCAGTAATTTTAAAATGAGGATTTCCTAATGTAGAGTCATTTCATTCACATAGCTTATTGTTGTGTGGGAACAGGCAATTAAAGATCAATTTATAATAAAGGGGGTTTTAGATGAAGGGAAGAGAAAATAGCTAATTATGTCTTATATCTGAATAATGGCATTGGGAAATGGTTAGGAGATGCCAAGTACTTTATCAAAGCATTGTTGCAACTTTAATCTCATGTGAAGTAAGGTAGTAAATTATTTTCTGTATACAGCTTTGTAAATGGATTGTCCTTTATTTTTACAGCTGTTGGTATTGTAGAAGATAATAATTAGCGTTTCCTGACTCTCTTTTTTTACATTTAGTTTAACTTCAGATTATCAGATACAGTAATATTTTCTGTGTTGGGCATATTAAATGTGTTTAAATCAATTGTTGCTGTAGAACGAGCTTTATTTAATTCTGTATCCAAGTTTTTATCTTCATAAAAACTATAGTCACCAGTTGACACTGTTTGCAGAGAGGTCTGCAGCTTAAGGCTTTAAAACACTCACGTAACATTTTATCCCCCTCTGCCAAGAGTGTTTTATAGCTCAAGCATTTTTTGAATCCTTTATTTATTTTAGATAGATATAAATAGGCAGTTACAAATTGTGTTCTGTTAGAGCGCAGCCATCATGTAACTTCAAAAGAAAGATTTGGATAGCACTTTCCTGTTTTGCCTGAGAGAAAATTTGCTATAGAGAAGAAGAGTCTTGCAGCTATTCCGGAGAATAGTCAGATACTTAAATAAATCCTGATTCCACAGTCCACAAAGATTTATTTTATAAGCAAGTAATACAAAGTTTCAGGCTGCTATTATATGTTCCTACTATAGTAAACTATTATTTAAAACGTAGTAATTTTATTTTTACAAATGAGTTGTATCAACTCCCTTTTTAATAGTTTGGACCTTATTCGGAAAAATGTGAAGTAACTACAGCACCTGGACCACCAGATCAGTGCAAGCCCCCTCAAGTGGCATGCAGATCTGCTGCGTGTGCTCAGGTGTCGTGGGAGGTAAGAATGACGTGTTACACCTCTCAACATTATTGTCTTCTCCATTTTTAAGTTCAACTTTAAAAGCTTAAGACTGTATTTTAATCACATTTTTAAACACTTACCTGATTATCCAATACTTGGTAGGTAAAAGCTTAAAAGTTATTCATTATACCATTCTATGACAGCTGCAAGTTGGCAGCCTGCAAGTACTTGAGATCTTACTTTGCTCTTCTGTTTAAGAGTTTTGCCGCAACTGCTACACTGCATTTCTTAAAAATTTTCTTTAATGTAGTTATCTTTCCTCAGAGCAAATATATCCACATAATACAATAGATTATTGTACATTTGCTGTTTTTATAAGCTGATTTAATTTTATGTAATTACATCAGTAATAATGTAGCAAAAGCCTCGCAGACTTCCTATAAACCCATAGTATTTAGATATCTGATTAAAAAAATGCAATAGATAAAAATTAAGCTTGTAAAAAGGAAGATTCTATTTGGGAATACTGTTTGAACAGAGCTTTTCAGTGGCTTGAAATGGAATGAAGTATCTGAGTTACAGAACTCTACAGAAACAAAAGATGAAACTATTTTACCTGGAAGTTAGAGTTCATGCCTCCTACTGGGTATGTCAGAGGAGCTCTCCGTAATTGTCTGCAAGGCAAAGCCCTTTGAAGAAATTTCTTACAATGTTCAGGTGGGATTAATTTGACCAGTGTTAGATGTCTGCTTTATAGAATCATGGAGTAATTAAGTAGGAGTGGACCTGTAGATGTCATTCAGTTCAACCTTCTGTTCAAAGCAGACCTAATGTCACATTTAGGTCAGGTTTCTCAGCGCCTTGTCCCGTCAACTTTTACTTATCTCCCAGGTTGAAGATTCAGCAGCCAGGTAAAGCTGTCTCTGGGCAAACTGTAACACGCTGTAGATTTTTTTTCCCCTTGATATCCAGTCAAAATATCTTTTACTGCAAGTTGACTCTTTCTTCTTGTTTTGCCACTGTGCCACATCCAAGAAGAATCTGACACCATCTTCTTTGTGCCCTCCCAGTAAGTAATTGAAGGCAGCAGTAAGATCTCCCCTTAGCCTTATCATCTTAATAGCAAACAAACCTTATCTTTTTGTCATGTGTTGCACTCCCCCTTGGTGGCCGTCCACTGGACTTACTCCAGTATGTCAACATCTATGTGGTATTGAGGGGCCCAAGATGGGACAGAGTACTGGAGATGCAGCCTCATACGTGCTGAGTAGAGGGGAATCATTACCCTGTTTAGCATTCTTGCTTTTCTTTTGCTAATACAGCCAGTATGTAGTTAGCTTTCATCACACACACATTGCTGAGTTACATTCAGCTTGCTCACCAAGACACACAGGTTCTTTTTTGGAAAAGTTGCTCCTCAGCCTGGACTGTTCTATCCCAGGTCCAAGACTTAGCATTTGCCTTTGTCTTCCTGAGATTTGTATCAGATCTTGCTTGCTGAAATTCCTCTGGTAGCCATACCCTTCACCATATCAAACACTTCCCCCCAATTTGTTGCTATCCCTGAACTTGTTGGCTTGGATTCTCCTACTTCTGTTAAGGTGAACTCCACTAGATCTACAGCAGCCACAGCAGTAACACTGAGAAATGACTCCATCTTCACTGACAGTTGCACAGCCGCGTACAGCTGCATACCTGCTGTATGACCAACACATATCATTGCAAATTAGAGAAGGAAAAGTGAATCCCTATCAGTCATAGCTCAGGAGTATCAAATGTTATCCTGTGAAATGCTGCTTCTATTCAGTCAGTTATCTTCACATAGCCTAATGCTGAAAGTAGCGAATATCCTTCTTTCAAATGGATGGGAAAGAAAAAACACACTTTGGAGCAATTATTATCTGCACCTTAATGTGATTGCTGTCTTGGAATATTTAGTCCAAAACACCAGCAGTATTTTTCTTCTATTTTCTTCCCGATCTAAGAAATTTTTTTGTTGATTTGGGATGGGTTTTTTGGCTTTTCGGTTGTTTGGTTTTTATCTTGGTTACTTTATTGACTGCTCATGTCTTGGTCTGGCACTGGTACGCTTGATCTTAACTGCACTTCAAATTATTATTTCCGAGGAGGATGGAAAACCATTCAACTCCCAAAATTGGGAGGCTAAGTTTGGCTTCCTAGGGCAGGTAGTGAAGAAGAATAGGCTACTCTAGCAGGCATTTCAGTCCACATCTGTGTTGTTTCTTAGGTGGCTGTCCCAGTTGCTTCACAACTTTATCTTGGAAAAAGAGAGAGTGCACAATTTTCTGCTTCCCACTTTGTTTGCGACCTAGTTTCCATGCACAAGAGCCATGATGAGCTCCAAAGGACAAGTCTTTTCATCTGTAATGTGAAGACACTGGCACCAGTGGGCTTTTGCACATTGTCATCCCTGTGCTACAGACCTACTCAGTGAAAACTTTAGTACCCTACATCACCCTCTCAGGAAGACCATCTCTTGCCATTGACCATTCAGGCTACTGAGCTAAATGCTGCATGCTAAATGAGCTCTGTATTTAAGCAACTGAAGTCATAATTACTTACTTTGTATGGAGTAGTCTGCAAGGGGAAATAGTGTTTTTAAAGTATGGGTGACCTAAGGCCAGTAATGCATTCTGATTTATTTGTATTGTACTACATTAAAAATTAGCCAAGAAATAGGAGGGTAACATTCCAGTGAAAAAAACCCAAACAGTTGTTTGAGTTGGTTGATTTTTTTTTCAGTCAGCGAATTTAACTTCTAACTATTTGTATCCATTTTGAAGGTTCCAGTGAGTAACGGAGCTGACATCTCAGAGTATCGACTGGAGTGGGGCGGTGTGGAAGGATGCATGCAGATCTCCTATTGTGGGCCTGGGCTCAACTGTGAAATGAAAGGGCTTTTGCCTGCCACTATATACTATTGCAGGGTTCAGGTAAAGACCTAAAACTGTTGGTAGTGAAATCTGGAAACGGGAATTGCCCCCTCCATAAAAACATGGTCTACTTTGCGTTTGCAGGCAGTGAATGTTGCAGGTGCGGGTCCTTTCAGTGAAGTAGTGGCATGTATGACTCCTGCCTCTGTACCTGCAGTTGTGACTTCTCTTCGGGGACTAAGTGAAGATGAAGTTGAAAGTCCACGCTATTCTCCTTCCACATGCCTTGCTATAAGCTGGGAAAAACCTTGTGACCACGGATCTGAAATCCTTGGCTACAGCATAGACTTTGGAGATAAGCAGCCGATAACTGTTGGGAAGGTTCAGACCTATTTTATAGATGGCTTACAGCCAGATACTACCTACAGGTATGTCATGCACAGCTACTTGACAGCCTACTGTTTCTTCCACAAGAGCAGATTCTTTATTTGTTTGTTTCTTTATATTTTTTTATTCACTGCATCACTCTCAGAGAAGAATTAGTATGTAGCCATGGAGAAAAAGGAAGCTTTGTAATGACGGTCATCATAAATAGATGAGCTGTGTTGGGTTTATTGTCTTTCAAGAACAATTTATGTTAGTTTGTTTATTGTGTTATTGTTGTATCTGTCTGGTTAATTTGTCAGTTTAACTGAATTCAGGTTACAGATTCAGATTCATAACTGGTTTTTGGACTGGTTGTTTCATAGATAGATGGCCTCTAATCTGTTTGACAAGATTAAATCCATCCAAGAAAGGACCATGTCCAGTCTTTATTGACTGTACTGTCTGATCTAATGGCAGCTCATCACATCTTGCAATGCCTTTTCTGCAGAAATAGCAAGTATTTGGGTGACAGTCAGCATGAAGAATATTGGTTTGAAAACTTATCAATCAATTTGAAATCTCCTTTGAAGAAGTTTAGTTACCAAAATCATCCCTTGCTTTTGACGTAAGGGTTACTGAAAAATATAAATGTAAAAATCCATAATTCTGCCTGAAGGAGCTCTACGTTCCTGTTTCAAAAACATGTCCTCTGTGTTAAAACTTAAAGGACGATGTCAATCCCACTGAAGTCAGAATTCAAGCCTACGCTGGTTTCAGTATAATTAGGATATCATCTGGGTATGCAGCTTTCTGAACCCTTAATGTTGAAGATTTAGCTTTACTTTTTTTGATGTTGGACGTAAGACAAATGTTTCTGTGTGCCTCATAATTATTGAACAATAATGCTGGCAATTTGACGAGCCGTTACTTTCTGTGTCAACAAACTGAAAAATGAGAAGCTTCTATTGCACAGATACTTCTGTACTTCTATCCACAAGAGTGCTTTTGTAGAATATACTGACAACTCTTTGTGCAAATAAAAATTTGCATATATTAACCTTAGTTCTGTGCTATAATAAGTTAGTATAATGTTAAATATTACTGTCGTGAAAGAGAAATATTTATTCATAAGCCTGCACACACATTTGCGTTTCAATATTTTGAAATTGTGTGGTTGATTGTTTCAGAATTTAATTATTGTGATTACTTTTTTCCAGTTACCTAGATACTATTTTAGACAAGCAAATGTTAGTCTGCAAAATGAGATTAGACACGCTTTGCTCTCTGTGGCTACCTGTGAGATATGTAAAGAGTTTCAGATTTCTCTGTTTTCTGCTTTTTCCTTTTTAGAAATAAATTTCTTGGCTGCTTCTTTTAATTCTTACTTGGAAACCTAATGCCAGAATTGTTTTCCATGGAGCATTAAAAAAAAAAAAAAATCTCTGAATTTTGAGTTCTACAAACCCCTCAGCTGTGTGTCCTTTGACTTCTAGTTTCCCCCTCTCCCTTTCCAAGCAGACCCAAGATGGCTTGTGTTTGCAGGCACCCAGAGATGCGTTACCAGTGAAAACAGCAAGAGAGGTAGCTGGGCACCATCACTTTATTTTCACGTGAATCAGATCTGTTCCAAATAGCGCATAAAATTTTCCTGTTATCATCCTTGAACTCACCTGATGTAATAGCCAAAGATACGGATTCACCTCTTTGAGGGTGGGGTTTTGTTACCTTCCCTCATCTCTCCAATGTGGCTATCAAAAATACTGGTACAAGGTCTGCGGGGTCAGGAAGATGGACCACTCTTGAAGCAGCTGATAGAGCTTTTGCATCTTTTCACTAATCTGAATGATGCAAATATGCTAACATATTTTTATGTTGAATCAATACAGCTCCTTCAAATGTGGCAAGGAAAGCGTCACTCCTGCATATTCGTGACAGTCTATCGAAGCATAATATTGATAAAAGTCTTCATTGTAGAAAGTACCATCTGTTTGGTACCATTATTCTCTCTGGAATGTGAATAGCGGAAATGACCAGTTACTTTTTAGAATCTAATTTCAAGTTAACTTATTCTCTCTTTTTTCCAAATACCTAGAGTACGAATTCAAGCCCTAAACAGTCTCGGAGCGGGTCCTTTCAGCCACACCATAAAACTGAAAACAAAGCCTCTCCCCCCAGATCCACCTCGCCTGGAATGTGCTGCATACAGTTCTCAGACTCTCAAGCTGAAGTGGGGAGAGGGAACTGCAAAAGCATTAACTGACTCCATTCAGTACCACCTTCAAATGGAGGATAAGAATGGAAGGTTGGTTTTGGCATCGCTTTAGTCTGTGCTGTATTGCTGTGGTCTGATGCATGGGAGATGGCAGCAAAGGGCAAAATTCCTTATGCTTTGCTGAATTTACACCAGACATAGGAGGTCATCTCGTCTGGCAAGGCAAGAAGGGTCCAGTGTTCTGTGCTGGAAAGTACAAGATCAAAAACTTCATAGTTTTTTTACTTACAGTTCAATATAAGGAGTTTAATGAAATGTTTCGTACCGGCACACTTTTCTCTCTCTCACATTTGGTTAAGTATTTTGTCAAAGTATCAAGTCTAATCAGTCTTGTGAACTTTATATACTTGATATTGGAAGGGGGGAATTCTTTAGTCTCTGTTGTCTTTATATGCAATTATTTTTAGTGGAAAATAAATTCATATAGTACAAATTATTATTTTAAGGGATCCCTCCTCTCACGTTAAATCGGAATGTAAGCTAAGATGGTACAGCAAGTACCCTTGCTTAAATGGTAAAATGAATAGTACTGCTACGCTATGTGCCATGTCTGAATCTCTGAGTAGCTTTGGCTTGACAGTGAGGCAAAATAGATCTGCTAGGTGAAATTGCTCTCCTGTAAGGAGGAAAAGAAGTTAGACACTTAACTGGAAAGAAATTCATGGCCAATACCAAAGACTAGGTTGCGTGCGGGTACCATCTGTTTTAAATTTAAAAGAAAAGAAAAAGTCAAAGTACATGATAACTCCCACAGAAAGAGATAAATATGTGCTGTGTCCTGGGGATACTGAAATTGAAAATCAAATGAGAGCGCTGCCAAGATCAGGCTATGTAAGAATTATAACGTGAAGGAGAGTGGCCAGTCTACAAAGCTCTCAGAACGGGACTTGGTGTGTGCTCCAAGTGTGACTCTGACCTCCTATGTAGGTCTGAGTGAGCGGTAGCTCGGTCACCCGTCTCTGACAGTGATGTACAGGAGCAGTTGGATCAATGACCCTTTCTTAGGTGTAGTAAGGGAAAGTTGCAAAGGAGCAAAAAGCTAAAATCTAGTTACCTAATTTTGAAAAGCTAACAGTGTTGGGGGAGTAGATGGCCATGAAAAAAAGCGGTGTACACAGCTGATTGAGAGAGAACTGCTATCTTTTCCCATTGTTTCAAGGGCAGAAGGGTCTCTGAAAATGCTTAAGATCAGTTTTGCAAAGAGACAGTCTGTAGTACTCTTTGTGTAAAAGAGATTTTATTTCAAGGACGTGAGAAATAAAAATGTGGCCCTGGAAAACAAGATTACTGTTTTATAGTAATGCCAGAACACTGTTTAACTCTGAAATAAGTATTTCTGGGCTTCTCATTAGATGCTGGGAAATGATGGGAATAGATTTCAAGACAATACTGTAGCTACTTCAGAAGTCCTTTTCTGTGTTTAAAATAAGCTACTCTCTCCATTTTCAGGTTTGTATCCTTATACAGAGGACCATGTCATACATACAAAGTACAAAGACTCAGTGAGTCAACATCATACAAATTTTGTATTCAGGCATGTAATGAAGCTGGTGAAGGTCCCCTTTCTCAAGAATATGTTTTCACTACTCCCAAATCTGTTCCAGCTGCCTTGAAAGGTAAAGGTGCTGCTTTTTTCATGTGGCGGGTGGGGGGATGACAAGTTGGTTTTGGTATTGTGTTGTATTTGGGATATTTAGAATGCTAAGCCCTTTTCCAAGTGCAGGTAGGGATAGTAGGGGAATGCTCCTTTTGTGTAATTACCTGAACCCTAAAATCATGGAATCATAGAATGGTTTAGGTTGGAAGGGACCTTAAAGATCATCGAGTTCCAAGCTCCCTGCCATGGGCAGGGACACCTCCCACTAGACCAGGTTGCTCAAAGCCCCATCCAGCCTGGCCTTGAACACCTCCAGGGATGGGGCATCCACAGTTTCTTTGGGCAACCTGTTCCAGTGCCTCACCACCCTTAGGGTGAAAAATTTCTTCCTAATGTTTAATCTAAACCTGCCCTCTTCCAGTCTGAAGCCATTACCCCTCGTCCTATCACTACACCCCCTTGTAAAAAGTCCTTCCTCAGCTCTCTTGTAGGCCCCTTTTAGGTACTGGAAGGTCGCAATAAGATCTCCCTGGAGCCTCCTCTGCTCCAGGCTGAAGAGCCCCAGCTCTCCCAGCCTCTCCTCATAGGAGAGGTGCTCCAGCCCTCAGATCATCTTTGTGGCCCTTCTCTGGACCCGCTGCAATGGGTCCATGTCTTTCCTATGTTGGGGGCTCCAGAGCTGGATGCAGTACTCCAGGTGGGATCTCACCAAAGTATTCACTCCAAAAGGGAAAGACTTTGGGTTTATACATTCTTTGACATAAGAAGGTTTGTACTTCAAGTCCTTGCTTCCCAGGAGAGAGTGACAGGCTGTTACAATAATTTTCTTTCTAGCGTGTTTAGAATAATTTCAAGCATAGCAGCTTTTTTTTTTTTTGCATACGATACGCACTTGCAGTCACCAAATTTTACTTGGTTTCTCTTGGATGATACCTAAACTAGCAATAGAGATGTATGCGAATTGGTAGTTGTTGCACAAAATGTTGTAGCAAGAATACATTTGAATCTGAATCTTTTATTTCTCCGAGACAAAATAGCAGATAGAATACAGAATTTTACAAGGCATTAGAGTATAACGTGAAGCGATGGGGAAAGGCGAGCTAGCTGTCACTGTTGTGTTTTCTTCCGGCAGCACCAAGGATAGAGAGAATAAACGATCACACTTGTGAAATCACATGGGAGGTTCTGCAGCCCATGAAAGGTGATCCAGTTATCTACTGTCTTCAGGTCATGGTGGGCAAAGACTCGGAATTCAAACAGGTACGATGTCTTTAAGTTATTGTATTTTTCTTCAATTAGTATTTGTGGTAACTAGTTTGGATTAAAGATTACCGGTTTGCAGTATGTTTTTAGTCACCGTGCTAATGTTTTGTTACTAAATAATATAAGGTGGTGTCTCCTAAAACCATTGTCATAGAGAAAAGAGATTTAAGTAATACAAATACTGCAGTAAGTTGCAGCCTCTCTGGGTTATGCTGATGGTTGCTAAATACAACTCGACACCTCAGATGATGAGGAAATTGTCCGCTAATGGGAAAAGCTGACAAAAAGAAAGCATCCACCCTATGGTACAGAATTGAGGCTTACAAGAAAAAGAGCAAAGGGTTCTCTTTGCACTAAGAGTTGTTTGAAGGCAATAAACAATATTATAAAAGCTTTGGTGTTGTCAAAGTCATACTTCTATACAGAGAGCTGCAGATAGGAAAGACTCCCTACTGATGAAACGTAGACATTCTGGTGTAGGGAAAGTTTTTGTGTACAGTTCACTGATGAGGTTTTTACCATTTCAGTAGTAGGGCGTACAGGGTCAAGCAGTTGAGAGTGTATTTTAATTTCAGTTTTGATTATCCAAACATGCAGTTTGAAATGCCAAGTTACAAATTAGTCTGCATTTAAAAGAGGATGTGCAGTGCTAATTTTGCTTCCTTATAAACTGCCTGATAATTGACATGAAATTAGGCTTGGAAACTGTGTTTCACACTATTAAGCAAGCAGGTTTCCTTTCAGAAAGGAAACACAATTAATTCTGGTATATTGTAATTTTATTAAAGGTCAATATTAAATAGATTTTGTCTGTGCTTTGGTAGATTGCAGGCCTTAATATTTTCATAATTCATAACCTTTAGTGTAGTACTGTGTTTGTTACATCCATTTGTTAAATTTTTCAGTAAAAGATGAACTATAATCCAAGGTGTTTATTACCTTGCCATGTGAATATTCTTTATTGTAACTTTAACATTCTTAATGGAACATGAAGTATGTAAGTAAGGTGTGCTCTGTGTTGCTTCTAGACACGGAGTCAAATCACGCTTTTATGAGTAGTGTGCATTGCCCAATCGGCTGGACGAGAAAATAAAGGTGATTCTTTAAGCCTAGAAATAACAAAGTAGACTGAGGTGCATGATGCCTTTCACCTCTCCAGAACAGTTTAGCGCAGTAAATTAAACTAAAACGAGAAGACTAGTTTGCAAAAATTGAAATTGGAACAGTCAAGAAGTAAACACTGTGGAAACAGCCTTTAAGATACTTAGACATGATGGTGACAATTTTCTTTGACATGGACAAAAAGTAAACAGCCTGGAAGTCCACTCCAAGCTGTGTACGACTGTTCCCCTGCCAAAACTTCACTCTCCTCTCCTCCTTCTCCCTGATCTGTCAGCCGAGTTGCTCGTGTCATTGCTCCCTACGTGCTTCAGACAAAACCAGTTAGTAATCTGCTCTTCGAGCTATATACAGCAGTCAAAGGTTTTGAGAAGCAACCATATAGATACCCCAGCAAACACATTTGAGGGGAAAGCAATTTCTGGCAAGGCACTTGGGGACAAGCAGCTGAGGACAGTAACCCATGCCAGCTGGCGCAGCTGGAGCTGGAGTAGGATGTGTGGCTGTGGCCTGTTTGCTCGCTACCAAATGCATGACACAAATTAGCAGAATTTTGAGGAAGCTGCCCTTCCGATGACCTGCCCTGACTCCGTATGGGAACAATTCCTTGAGAGAAAGAAAATTCTCTCTGTTGTAGATTGCAATAAAGCGCAGCTGCGTGGCTGCCAGAGGCCTTGCTATGTCTACGGGTAGCCACGGGCACAGCAACAGCCCTTCAGACAACAAAATAGGAAGAGATTGCCTGCTTCTTTCATGGAATGGTTGGTAGTTTGCACTTGTGAAATACTGTCTAACAGTATGATAACT
>NW_009647769.1:2388646-2392549 GCF_000708025.1 Charadrius vociferus | reverse complement strand
GTAGGGAAAACTTTCACATGGTGTGATTTTTCTGTATCCTGCTCCCCATTAAATAAAGCAAGTCCAGGTAATGGGGGCAGGGGAGGCGAAGGGGTTTAAAGAGAAATCAAATTGTCCTATGCTACCCACCTAATAGCACAGTACCTGTTGATATACCCATAAACAGAAAGTTGCGCCCACGTGGGATTTCAGTGGCTTTTACAGGACCTTTACCTAGCTGAAAATTCATTAATTTGAGAAACCAGCATTTAGATTTCACCGAATTAGGCACTCTGTGACAGAGTTGTGAACTGCACTTGAGAGGCTCCTGGTGTCAGCCAGCCAACCGAGAGGCCTATGGAGAACATCCCAATAATTTCATCAGATCCCAAGGCACAGATGACTTAAGAATCACAGAGAGGACTCCTTGCAGCTGTCCCGACACAATGTTTGTCGGGATAAATTATAGTATTTTAAACACACGATATCGTAACTACAACAAAGTTTGTTGAATCGGATTAGACTTAATGAATGAAGTAGCTTGATACAGAGTTAATTAATTAAATTCCTGTGATATGGTATTGCATATTACATGCCATGGTGGAGTATTTACATTGTAAGTGGTCACTAAAAACACCGTAACACTGCGGTTTCTGACAGTTTCTTTGGCGTGTACTCATCACGCCCTAAAAGCACTTGTAGTTCTTTTCCTATGTTTCACCAAAAGGACCGGAGACTTTCTCTGGCATTTAAATTGCGTTTGTGAGCGTTTTGTCCATTTTTCCTTGCATGGGTGAAAACACTGGTGAGGAGTCATCCTTTTTACACTTACCATCACCATAAACAAAACCATACTGAGATATATGTGTGTATGTAAGACGTTTTTACTTGATGTAGCTTTTTTTTTTTTTTTGCCAGATTTATAGGGGTCCGGACTGGTCATTCCGATACACAGGCCTCCAGCTGAACTGTGAATACCGTTTCCGCGCATGTGCCATTCGACAGTGCCAAGAGACAGTAGGTCACCAGGACCTGATAGGCCCCTACAGCGCACCGGTGCTGTTCATCTCTCAGAGGACTGAACCACCGGCGAGCACCAACAAGGACACTGTGCAAACCACAAGGACACAATGGTCACAGAGCGACCAAGTGTGCGCTGCTGTCATCCTTGCACTTTTTGCTATCTTTTCCATTCTGATTGCTGTTATCATTCAGTACTTCGTAATAAAGTGAAGAAAAAAAAAGAGATTTATTTTAGAATGCTGCCCATTACATTTTACTTTCTCATAATCTAAAAGTAATTCTGTTCTCTTGCTTTCGCAAAACCAGGCATTTAGCACCGGCATTGGGACTGATGCAGACATTTTCAGCCACTTTAAAATGCTTACTGGTAGGTATAGGCTGACACACGTTGCTAGAACGCAAGCCACAGAAATACAATCTTTTTATATGCCTTCTTGCAGTACAAACTATACGGGGCAGGCAAGCAGTGTTTAATGAAAAGGGTTTGACCAGTAAACAGGAGTGTAAAAAAAAAAATGGTTTCCTGGCCCATACTTTGAAGGGTTGCTACCATAACAGGGAAGAATGTGTAGATCGCATTTAAATCTTACACTAACAAACTTGTGCTGTATACAATATTAATCTGATGCTGTGAAAGCAATTTAGCGCTGTATTTCTACCTCCTCATTTGTCTTAATTATTTGGGAAGCAGGATTTATGCTGAAAAAAAAAACCAGAAGGGGCTTTTCTCAGGCAGCAAATAATAAACTGGATGGAAGAGTACACACGAAGGAAGCTTCTTATCTGATAAATGTGGAGTTCTTCACTGCAAGTAGATGTTTTTGAAAGACTACAAGGGGATGGCACAAGTGGTTTATCTTGCCCCCAGGATTTGATGTTTACTTACAAAAATGCCTCTTTTACTTCTTACGAATATAGAAGGGAGAGTGTGAGAGAACTTCTTAAGACTTATTATTTAAATTGAAAAACGCATTTCCAAAGCTGACCTTTGATCGGATGCAGTTTATACAGGTGTCTGTGCCCTCTGATTTTGGCCAGTTAATAGATTTCTGAGATCAAATTCATTATTGAAGTTTTGCTGTTTCCCCAGCATTCACTTGCCATATCCACCAGAATCAAGCACTGCCTTTTTTTGTTTGTTTGTTTGTTCTTTCTTCCTTCCTTCCTTCCTTTTCTTTCTTTCATTCTTTCTTTCTTTGGGGCACCAAATCAGAAGACGAAGTGTAGTAATTTGCACCAGAAAACTTAAAGCTGCTTTTTTCTTGAGATCCTAATGTTTAATGTAATGTCTCTTTGGATACTGTACCAAATTGTTGATTGCATGTAGTTAATGTTGCATTAGAGCACTTTGCAATTGCATAACTCATCAATGTTTTGTGAGCTTGCATTTGTGAGTTCTTGAATGACCAGACTGAATTTTATCAAGTAACCCATCAAACATCTTGCTAGGTGTCAATGATTGCCAGTGACACAAATCTTGTAGTGAAACTATCTTAAAAAAAAGAAAAAAGAAAAAAAAAAAAAGAAAATCCTTCTCTCATCACACTTCTGTTATTTGTTATACACTTTGTAATTAGCTACTTTTAATTTATTTGAGTTACAAGATAGTGGATCATTAATGACTTCTAGTTGTGTTCAGTTTAGCATTTTTAATGGTATTAAACACTTCTGTCAGTCTTAATAATAATAAAAAAAGGAACCTCTGTCTTGTGCTTTGAAGATCTCTGAAGAATTTCTCTTATATTAGAACGGGCATGTATTGTAATTGTTTATACGTCCAATGATCTGTGCTGTAGAATAATGTTTCTGAGTTTCGTTTTGGGTTTTTTTTTTAAAAAAAAAAAAGAACTGGCGAAGAACTTGGCCTCCACGTGGCAAGAACGATCTGTCTTTAAAATGTACTGTATGTTTACATTTTATTTTGAATTTGTCATTTGTACGTGTATAGGCTGATACTTTCCCGCAGGATACCGCGATAACTGATGTTTTCTAGAACCTTCTTAAAAGTGCCATGTTTGGCAGTGCAAATGAGGTTGCGTGTAACAGCCCAGAGATTTCTTACGGTTGAATGTCTAAAACGGTAAGATTTGTTACTACAGTTAATCTGCAGTGACTTATGTTTTTCATAGTAAAATTCAAATGAGCTCCTATTTTTGATAGTCATTTAATAGTGTATTTGCCATTTGAGCCTCAGTGCGTATTACTGCATTGAAGACAGTTTTTAATGTAATCTTAATTTTACCTCATATACTGTACATTCCAAAAAATAAATTTAAAAAAAAAAAAGGAAAAAAAAAAGAGAGAAAAACTCTAAACTTTTTAAAACGTTATAGATACACTACCAAACATATCACTTTACAATTGTACAACGTCGGACTCCATGAAGACGAACCTGTGTAGTCTGATAGAAAATACATAAACTATGTAGCAAAGTATCTTTAAAAAAAAAAAAAAAGAGAAGAAAAAAAAAAATCTGTGGAAAATAAAAGTATCATTCTTTTTCGCTGTTGTCGGTCCGTCCTGTTGCCGTGTCATCTCGCCGCGGCTCGGAGCGCTTTTCCCTTCCCGTTACGGGGGGGTGGCGGGGCCCGGCCCCCCTCAGGGCGGCGCGGCGCGGCGGTGTCCCGCTCCCCTCAGGCGACGGGGGACGGCGGTGCCTCGCTTCTCTCAGGGCGGAGGTGCGCGGCTCCTCTCAGGGCGACGGGAGACGGCGGTGCCCCTCTCCCCTCAGGCGGCCCGGGGCGGCGGTGCCCCGCTCCCCTCAGCGCGGCAGTGCCCAGCTCCCCCTCAGGGCGAGGGGACGGCGGGTGCTGGCTCACCTCAGGGCAGCGGTGGGCGGCGATGCCCCGCTCCCCTCAGGGCCGGGGACGGGGGTGCTCCGCTCCCCTCAGGGAGGCGGGG
>NW_009647769.1:2367554-2388292 GCF_000708025.1 Charadrius vociferus | reverse complement strand
CCACCAACCTCTACCTGGGCAGCATGGCCGTCTCAGACCTGCTCATCCTCCTGGGGCTGCCCTTCGACCTCTACCGCCTCTGGCGCTCCCGGCCCTGGATCTTCGGGCAGCTGCTGTGCCGCCTCTCCCACTACCTCAGCGAGGGCTGCACCTACTGCACCATCCTCCACATCACCGCCCTCACCGTGGAGCGCTACCTCGCCATCTGCTTCCCCCTCAAGGCCAAGGTGGTCGTCACCAAGCGCCGGGTGAAGGCCGTCATCGGCATCCTCTGGGCCTTTGCCTTCCTCTCTGCCAGCCCCTTCTTCTTCCTGGTCGGCGTGGAGCAGCTCGACAACCGCACCGACTTCAGCCGCGAGTGCAAGCCCACCCCACAGGCCATGGAGTCCGGCCTGCTGGCCACCATGTTCTGGGTCACCACCTCCTACTTCGTCCTGCCCGTCATCTGCCTCAATGTCCTCTATGGCTTCATCGGCCGGGAGCTGTGGCGCAGCAACGCCCGCCTACGGGGCCCCAACACGGTCCTCCGGGAGAAGGGGCACCGCCAGACCGTCAAGATCTTGGGTGAGTCCCTCCTCTGTCCCTCCTCAGGCCTGGGGGGGGCATGGCTGGGGCCAGGACCATGGCTGGGGCTAGGACTGGGGCTGGGGCTAGGACCAGGGCTGGGGGGCCATGGCTGAGGCTAGCACCAGGGCCGAAACACCCACAGCTCCGGCGCAGGGTAGGGATAGCACAGGGGAGCATCCCAGCCACGCTGCCAAGCCCTCCAGTGCTCCCAGAGACTGCCGCCACAGGTTTTTTCACTCCCTCACAGCTGGGGCTTCACCTGGTGTAGCACTGCACATGCAGCAGCGTGACTGCCTTCTGTAGAAATACCCTTTTTCTGAATTTTACCAGGTGCAACCGAGTACAAGGTAGTCTGCAGCTTCACAAAACCCGTGGTAACGTCAGTAGCCTCTTCCAGTGGGCAGTGACACCTCTCAGTAGTAAATTTCTGCTTCTGAAAAATAAGTTTGATTTTCTTAGTGGTCTTTAATAGCTCTCCTAGGAGTAAATCCTCTGGTTGCCCAGGCAGGCTGAAAAACAGCAGCTTAACCCTTAGGAGCTGTTTGCAGACAAATCTCATACTAACAAAGCACTTCATGCTGATGTAGGATGCTGTTAATTTTTAGTTCATTTTCTTAGTCATTTTCTTAGTCTTTTTCTTCATTAACCTATCATCAGGCTCTGGAAAGTTAGAAATCACAGTTTGTAAATAGTGACCAATCTGCAGGGAAAAAAAGAAAAGAAAAAATAAATCCAAGTATTGATTAATGAGCATAAAACGAAATGCCCTGGGTTTTTTTTTTTTCTACCTTTAGCAAAGGTTTTATGTGCTACACGGGAGGGTTCTTTTACTAAGAGTGTAATCAGCTGGATGGAAATAGCGTAGCACAACGGAAAGAAACTAATAAGCCATTTTGCTAACTTATTTGAGGAAGGTATTTACGTTGGAGTAGGCACAAGTTTCCAAGAGAAACAACCGTGTCCACAATCTCCTCAGCACCCACTGAACCGGACCGATTCCCCCTTATCTCAAAGACCCAGCAGCACTACGCCCGGGATGTATTTCAGGCGTAAACTTGCTTGGGCTATATGCCTTTTTTATTTAAGCTCTGAGAAACACAAAGGGTGCTCCATAAATGATTATTTGGTTTGCTTATGTGCATTTATAAACAAAAATAATTAAAAATATGGATACGGTAATACACTTATTTAATTATCCCTCATCTGCTTCTGCTACGTTGCCATTGCAAGAGTGTATTTGTATTTGTTTGTATTGTGCTAAAAGGCGACACAAGACTGGGAGAACAGCTGGAGTGGCTCAGGCTAGAGATCCATCTAGTCAAATATGTCTCCAGCAGTAATTGTCTGGGGATACGTATAGGAGCTTCAGTGGAAAAAAAATCAATAGACCAACTACACTGTAAGTCTTTACGTTAGCAACCATCCCGTTACAACAGTGCGAATTCAGTGGGAGCTTGGGTGACCGGGGTTCAGACCTCACCCTACGGTCTTTTCCAGTAATGTGGGCATGTTAAAGAGCAGCTCTGCAGCAAATGGAGCTGCTGTGTGCTTCCCCCAAAACACCTCTTCTTGCGCTGACTTTTGTTTTCATATCACATACGTGGCATTACAGACGTTGCCGAGAATCTCTGTTGTGCCTGATGTTATTATATGGATGTTACGCCACTGTCGGTTGGTCACATTTTTCTCAGCAAACTCATCTCATGTTTTAGCTGAAGATTTTACCAGTTACCTTTTAATTGAAAGACTAACAATCGGACTTGATGCTATTCCTGTTTTCACGGTTTTCCAACAATTTAATGCCGTTATTTCTATATATCATTTGTACCGGTTAGAAGAACCCGCAAAATCAGCCACGTAAAATTTAGTTTACTGGGTAGTTGAAAAGTTAACTGGCTCCTTAACTATCACGTGTTATTTTGTCTTATAGCTGTGGTGGTTCTGGCCTTTGTAATTTGCTGGCTGCCTTTCCACATTGGCAGGATCATATTTATAAACACCCAGGACACCAGGATGATGCTGTTCTCCCAGTACTTTAATATATTTGCTCTGCAGCTTTTCTACCTGAGTGCATCCATCAACCCTATCCTCTACAACCTCATTTCGAAGAAGTACAGGGCAGCAGCCTACAAGCTGCTGTTGCCACACCGAGCTGCAGAAAGGGCTTTCACGGTAACGAAAGATGCCGGTGGCTACACGGAGACCAGTGCTAGCACAAGGAACGAGTACGCCACCAGCTTCTGAGTCTGCGCCCCGTGCTTTTCCAGGCATTCTCTGCCAAGGAAGGGGACTCCCTTTTCACAGGAGAGTCGCAAAAGGATGGACATTTGTCAGGGCGTGTGGTATTTTGTAACAATTTGTACTTTGAAATACTTGTATTTTTGTTAACAGAGCACGCAGAGACCATAAATGGGGTGCAACTGTGAAGGATAACTCAATAGGAAAAGCTGGAGTAAATTGCCAGTGTAACTGGCAGTGAAAGTTTCGGTTTATTACGTGTTGTTCAGTGCATGTATTCTGTGTGATTTCTAGTATTTGCTAAAAATCATAACATCGAGGACCACAAAGGAGGAAGGAGTTTGAGGTAGCAGCTCTGCTTGGGTACAGTAATGGGTAAAACTCCCAGACAGCCTTTGCCATTTTAAAATGGTTTTCTTATAAAATGAGATTTTACAAAACACAGCCTTGCAAGGAGATGGATGCAAAAGAAATCACCCACCACCCTGAACATCCTTGGAAGAAGGGGGCATATATTTTTAGCACCTGGCCTTGTAATCATGAAGGGGAGTTTCCCAGGGAGTTTCACTGACTCTTCCCTTGGGAAAGCATCTCCTCTGCGCAGCAGCCTCTGGTCTGACCCATGCGATCAAATAAGGTCTCTTATTTATATACTAGCAACCAATCCCTTATCTGTAAGAGTTTAGATATTCCTGATCACTTCCTCATTACAGACCCGCAGTGTAAATGTTGGCAGTATGTCTCCACATTATGTACTGCACATGCAAATAATACACTAAGTTAACCCATCTCACCACAAACGAGACTCATCACCGAATGTGCTGGAGTGCACCCAGGACTTACCGCTACGTAACGCTGTACTGCAAGTCAAAAACCAACTCACTAATTTTGCTCCGAAGATTTTAAATACAAACCTAAACTGTACAATTTAGGAAGGAGGCTTGTTGTGAGGAAGAGCTAGAAGGAGTCGCAGTACCGGTTTCTTTGGAGGACCATCGCACCTATGCATTTTACCTGTTACCTTCCTGGCTATAGTGAGATAAATGCGGACCAGAATCGATGATGTGGGACTGCGCATACAGGAGCATCACTAGTGGTATGCCCACACTTGCCCTTGCTAACCTTTGTTAATTAATGTGCCTGTAGATCAAAAAAGTAACGGCGGTGTTTACTGCATGATGGAGTTTGCTGGCATGCGAAGGCAGAATTCAACATCCAGCTCAGAGATCTCAAGATGGTAGAGTTGAACCCGAGCCTTCTCCGGGTTTTAAAAATATGACCAATTCTCCATTTAACAATCCATAGCTCCAAATCACTGAATAAAAAAATTATTTCTAAAGCCAGAAGAAGAACCCTAACTCGCTGCACACACGTTAATCTTTCTTCTTCTGTCAGCTTCATACTGCGGGGAGAGCAGTTGTCTGCAGGGCTCGAGCTGGGCTGCTTTTGCTGGGGGGGTGGTGTTATTAAAATGTTATAATAAAAGAACAGCTGGTATTTTGTGTTTGTTTGGACAAGTTATTTTTAACAATAGTCTTTGTAAATGTATGTAGACTGAGGGGGGGGAGCTTTGTCACATTGATATGTAGCCATGCAGCCTCTTCTGCATGCCTGTGATCTGCTGGTAAAGGCTTTTCCTTTATCACCAGCTACTAAATTGCGCTGGGAGATAAACATTTCCCCAGCAGAAATGTCCACAAAAGCAATCGCGTAGGTACCAGGAGCACGAGGTGCGAGGAGGCAGGGAAATGCCCCAGTGGGATGCTGCACTGAACCCTCCCTTTTTCCAGGGTGCGCTCCCTCCCGCAGAGAGCCCTGGCACCCCCTCTGCCCTCTAAGGGTGCTGGGTGTCCAGGGCAGGGCCCTGTGCGGCTGTGTCCTCTGTCCCTGTCCCTTGCGGCTGGGACCCTGTCTCGCCCCTCTCAAGCTGCTTGGAGGGGGACTGTGATTCTGCGGGGAGCTTCAGGCTCGGGCTGCTCCTGCTCAGCCTCAGACGCCACAGCAGAAGGCTTCTGCTCCTGGTGGCCGGCTCCGTGGAAATGTCTGTTTTTCTGAGGAAGTCATTTGTATCCCTGTTACAAATACGTCTTTTGCACGCTTAGTAGAATAACACAGGCAGCAAACCCCATTTGTGAGCTTGCAGTGTCTTTTTCTTAATGCCCTGTTGCAGCCAGAACAAACACTTTGGAAACAGATGGAGTTTGGGGAGTTTCCTCAGAACTAACCAGGCCTGGCGCTACTGTCTCTGGTGGTCAGTACTGGATTGTGTAAGAAGTGATGTTGTAAATAAAAAAAATAGCACTGTCTTATTTATTGCCAGGAACTCTGTGTTCAGGTGCAGCCAGGCTATCTTTAAAAGAAATATTTCAGAAGTAGTTTCCATACAGTCTATAAAATAGAAGGGAAAATGGACTGGAGGTGCAGAGCAACTTTGCCAGGGAGAGAGAAAGAAATTATAAGGATAATTTTTAAAAGATAGAGAAAATGGGGGGCTTTAAAGGAAAAGTACCAAGAATGGATGATAAAAAGAAACCATGTTGAGGTATTCTGTGTCTTGAGAGCGCACTTAGTTATGTTGAAATGCACATGAAGGAAAGTCGGTGATTTGACACAGCCCACGACTGACCCTGGAGACTTATTAGAGTGTGATTGTACTGAGGAAGACATTAAACCTAAATTAACCACCTGAAGTCTGAAAGGGATCTAAACCCGTTCATTCTTAAACACACGAGCAGGTTTTTCTGAACAGAGCAGAAAGAAAGTCCTCCCCTGAACCGTAGCCTAAGGCCAGGGGATGCTTGCCAGGTCCCGCAGGGTCAGCTTCTCCCGCTCGCTGGGGGACCTGCGGCCTCAGGCAATGCTCGCTGACCGCCTGCCCCAGGCTGGCAAAGCTGCCGGGTGCCCACCACTGACTGTCAAGCAGTGCAGTAAGAAAAAGAAATAGAAAGAGCTGGTAGCTCAAGGGCAAGCTGACGAAAGACACCCGGAAAATCCATGGAAACCCTTCTCTGGGAGGGAGGCTACATCTGCAAAATCTTACTAGTTTGATGCAGACACATCTAAAGCTTGTGAAAGCTTTACAGTCTAAACAGTTGTGACAGAGGAAGAAGAGTGATGGTCTCCAATGAACAGATCGTCAGTACGAGATCTGCCCGTGGCTGCTTGCGAGTCCAGCCTCCCGTGAGCCCGCTCTGAGGGCTGCTGTGACTGCTTAATACATTTATTGATACCTGCTTTTAAGTCAGCAGTTTGTCACATCTGTTAGGTATAAACAAAGCTGCTAAAGTTATTGGGAAAACACTTTTGAGTGTTCTGTTAACTCCAGTTAAGTATGTCAGCTGAGAACACCCAGCTTCATTCTGACAATAGTCGCCTGCTCACACTTACCGTTCCGGTGTATCAGAAACGGAAAGCAGTGGCTGCTGCAATCGGCAATGCCAGGGCAAGCGCCAGATAGTCACTCCTCGACAATCTTCCTATTTTCTATCTAATTTATGTCTTCGTTAAACAGCTGTACATGGTGTATGTAACTCCATAATAAATTTGGGGTATGACATTCCCTGGCTGTAACATAATTTCATCTGCGTTTGCAGCATAACGCTATGTCACCATTTCACTTAACATGACTCTAAATTAAGTATGCATTAGACTATCTAAATTAGACAATAGCTATTAGAAATCTGTTCTAAAAATGGAATTTCTGTTCTAAAATACACATGGAAAACTAGTTGTTTCTTACTCTAAGAACCAGTATTTCTCTCCTCTATTTAATCAGATAGCCTGATCTCATAAGGGAATCAACGCACCTTTCACCCCTAGTAAGTTGACACTTCAGGGGTGATTGCTTATTTCCCACTCAGCAAAATACATACAGAGGTATGATGTACTCAGTTTAACTAAAACTTTCTCTGGATTGGAAACAAATGGTTCTTCTTGTCCTTGTGGATCATCTGCATTTGGTTTTTTAACCAATTGATTTACAATTTACAAAGATTTTTATAGTGCTTTACTACAAAAAGACAAACAAATCCTATTTTCCTTTCCCCTGTCTCCTCAGAAGTCTTGTGAATCAAGCAAACAAGATTTCTTCCAAGGGCATCTCCTGCGAGGAATTGAAACATTTACAGATGAGCTTCCAAATGCCACCATTTCAAAAAGTAATTGCCAGAAACCAGATAGCAGCACCGGCTTTGTGGGATCCTTCCAAGGAAAAAGCATGATGCTGCGGAGAGCGTGGGGCAGCAGCAAAGACCCACTCGGGGCTGCGCGGAGCAGCTCCAGGGCATCCCACAGGCATCTCCTTCCCTGTTTGCCATTGTCCGTGGGATTATGGCATCAGGGCAGGGTGAGGGGACTGTCACCTCCTTCCCCAGCCTCCACGTGTCAGCTGCCCTCCCTCTGCTATGGCAGGCTTTCCCCTTGGCTGGCACTGGCCTGGGTCTGAAAATAAAAAAAGGCTTTTGCTGTCTGTTTTTCTCTTTAATGTATCAATTAGAATTAAAAAAAAGAAAAGAGAGACAATTAGTAGCCAGAGGGGCAGGAGAGCCGAAGCACCATCGCTGTTTTATACGTGTTTGGCACGCTCACAGCAATTGACCTTTTGGTGAATAAAGACTTTCCAAGTTCAAAGCTGCTCTTTTACTTGCTAAAATGATGCTGTCTCCAAAGGCATTTGGTACCGTGCTGCATCACTCCCACAGGAAACACAAAGCCTAAGGCCATCTCTGCCATTCAAACAAAGAGATTACACAAAGTAAGTGGAAAAAGAGCCAGGTATAAAGTGACACAGGTGCAACCAAAACAGCTCTGAATTGGCTAAGCATCACCCCAGCTTTGGATCAGTCAAGTCTGATGGGAACAAGCCCCAGAGTCCCTGGGGTGCCACCTCCTATGTGATTAGGAACAGGCTTAACTTCACCAAAAGAAGCCACTTTTGTGTTCAAATTAGTAGCCACAGATATATTTCCACTGCTTTAGGGAACTATTTACAAACTGGATTACTGTTACTGTATGCCCCTGGGTACCATGATGCTGCACTCGAGCTTTGGTGGGGGTTTCCTGCAGCTCAACAGAAAACTGAGGGCAAACATTGCAGCTGGGGGCAAGGTTTGCATTTGAGGATCTGAGGGGGCAGATATGAAATTAAACTTCTCTGGCACTTTGTACCAGTAGATCTTAAAACATTTCCTCATGGGGCAAAGCACAGCATTCCCGCTATGCTGTAGGCTCAGGTCCAGTTGTTATGTGCTGTTTATTGCCGATATGGGCTCAGTGTCTCTGATGACAAGGCAGGCACAGGTTTGCAATAATGGGGTGAATACCAAGTAAGCAAGGATCTTTGGAGCCTGCCCAGATGTCACTGATGGAACCCCAGTGAGCCTCAAACCTCTAGGGAACAAAAGCAATGCTGTCTTCTGCACAGTCTCCCTACTGTAGGAACCCTCTGGTGACCCCAAATGTCAAGGTTGATGCCACCCAGTGCTTCCACAGGCCACACAACTCTCCAGGCATTTCACCTAAGTCAGTGGCTTCCAGGTCATTTAAAAAAGCCAACCTCGGACCAGAAAATGGCTCTCCAGGTTGGGAAGTACCTAACAGAGATGAGCTCCAAACCTCCTCCTGCAACACCAAGCAGCAAGGCCCACTGGTCTATCCGTCCTAGGACAGGCACATCCAAGAGTCCCTGTCCTCGTTTCCCCGCAGCCACGGGAAGAGGTCCCCTATGCTTTGCCTCAGTTTTCTTCGGAGTGGCTGGGAGCTCCCAGGCCCCCCTGCACAGCAGAAGTCCAATGGTATATACCCAAAGAGAGGACAGAGAGCAGTAGGGCTGACAGCTCAGTCCTGTCTCTCACTTGCTCCATCTTCCCCTCAGATCACCACATCTGAATGCCTTCTCCAAGGTGAGGCCCCCCCCTACTTCTATCTCCACCTTTGGACTCCATCTGGCATCTTCCTCCCCTCACTGTGGAGCACGGATAACCCTCTCTGGTCTCTCTCCTTTTCCCTTTCCTCCTTCCAGCCAGGACTCATTGGAAGGATTCATTCATTTCCCTTTCAGAAGTTGTCTGTGACAAATACCTCTACCAAGGATCTCGTCCAGGCTGCCAGTGGCTGGGGGGGAGCGAGTCCATCAGCCACGAGCCTGTATGAGCTCATGTTAAAGTTGTTTAAAGTTTTTAACACCAACCCATGTGAGCTGGTGTTGAAAAAGATTAACAGCTAAGATGTGCTGGGTAATTTCCCCACCCCCCCAAGACAGGGAGGAAGGAAGCCCTTGCTTTACAGGCCTTCAGGTCTGGGGCACTAAACCCAACTTCAAACTCCCAGCAGCAACAAATCTCAGTTCCATCTGGATTAGAGTTAAAGGGCGGAAAGTTCACCCTGGAAGAGCAGCCGTTGCACTACCACAGGTCCCATCCCTCCCCACAGCCTCTTGTAGACACTGTCCTGGGGCCCACAGGGCTGGGCGTAGCTCAGGCAAAAAGGCAGGGTAGGAGATGAATTTCAAAGTCTCTTCCCTTTTCTTATGACACTTCAAGGCAAACTCTGAGCCAGCACGCAAAGTTCCTTCTACTCAGTTGGTCTCAGGCCAGGGTTTCCACTTTTGCTGTCACCAGAGGGTCTCAGTGCAGACCACTAAGAGGCATAGAAGGACTCGGGACTCTGGCTGGGAGCAGATTGGTCTCCCTCAATCTTGTCTGTTGGGTTTAACTCAGTGTCACACATTTTTGACTCATTGGACCCATTTCTCTTTCTGAAAAGAAGATGAAGGAAAATAAACAGATGTCACTCTACGAGCTCCCCAGTGGACAACCAGCTGCAGGTTCTCCTTATCCCACCCCACAGCCACCCTCGAGCCCCAGCATGTGTCCCAGGGGCAGCCAGGGATGTACCCACAAGGCCAATGTTCAGCTCAGGCTGCATCTTTGCATCCCAGCCACCAGCTGCTGCATGGGGAGGTCTCGCCTCACACTCTCCTGCTGTGACAGGTGAGCTGGAGCCACCTGAGGTGCCCAAGGCTCACTTAGAGGCTCTCTCTCCTTCCCTTCCTGGCCAGCACAGCTGAGCTCACCAGCCCCAGTGGCAGGTAGAGGCTCATGGCTTCCCTCACTGCCTCAGAGAAGGGCTGTCCAGCCTCATGGGGACAGTTGTCCTAACTATAGGACACCACGTAACTCTGGGTTACCACTTCTTCAATGCCATACATTGAGATACATAGAGAAATAACAGGGCAGAACATAGTTTTAGGGAAGATGCTCTGAGACTCCGCGAACCCTCTGGGGAATTCTGAGAGCGATGAAACGCCACCGCCCCCCTGCCCGGAGCACAGCAAAAATGCGAGAAGTCCTCGACTGATTTCTCAGATGTGTTTAAATGCAATAGGTCATTTATATCACTGTCAGGAGTCACAAAGTAATAGATACACCCCAATTAGGTGGGCAAGAACCGAGTCACTTGAGCAGTGAACAAGATTAAAACCAAGAAATCTGGTGACCCTGGCAGATGTGGAGGCAGAGGAAAGTCATGCTCAATCTCCAGCAAAGTTGGTGGGGACTGAGGACTTCAAATAGAAACACTAAATAAAAGTAAACAACAACAAAAACAACAAAAAAAACCCCAAAAGGTACAAGACATGACATTAATATGCCAGCTTTAAACCAAGTTGTTCTTGACTTTTTGGGCATTTCATGCCTTTCCCCTCTCTTTGCCAGTCATCTCTCTCCGCCATCCAGAGGCTGATGCTGCTGCCAAGCATGCCATGATGCCCATCTTCATATTTGCTGCAGGCAGGTGGAGGGAGTTCTCAGACAATAGCATTGGTGCCCCAGCTCACTCGCATGGTCAGGAAGAGGTCTCGCCCTAAATGCCCTCGAAGCTGATCATCATCCTTCAAACCTCTCCTTAAGAGCTCACCTTTCTCATGATGCTTACTGAAAAGTCTCCAAACCAAAGCCAGAGCTGGGTACAAGTCAGACACAATGTACCACAATGGTGTCCTAAATATGGGACTTCACCATATACCACTGTCATTAGCAACAAAGAGCCCAAATTCAGCACCACGAACCCACTTGAGAGACATCACCTAGAAATCACTGAAACCAGTATGGAGAGGCAGAAATGCAAGCCAGATGAGAGGGTGTATTTACCCAGAATGGAAGGAGAACCACCACCAGTGTATGGATGCTACACAAGGCAGTTGGATCCCTCTGGAGGGTGGTGCAGTCACTGTATCAGAGATGACCGCTACCCTGGCCAGAGCAGGAGATAAAAGGCAGCAAAAGGACAAAAGCAGCCTTCACCCCCTACCCCCGCCAACCCCCTCAAACTTATTTAAGATATCCTATGTGACAAGGTGGGATCCCAGGCGCCCTCCCACCCTGCCCTCCCAGGTAGCAGTCACTAATGAGTCGTGTAGTTGCCACAGTAGAAGCAACTCACCTCTGTCAGTGCTCTCAGAAACTCGGCTGTGATGTCAGACTCCTGCTGAGTGTCACCAAGCCCATGACAGCTCCGCAAGACTCACTACCTGCCTGCTGTTACACTGGGGGTATCTGTGCACTGCAATGTTTCTGCACTATGAAGCTCTGCAGAGGTTGCAAAGCAATTCCAGGAAGCCTTTGAAAGCAACAAAAAAACCCCAGCCTGGCTTCAGCTTCTGCTGTAAATCAAGGATACCAGCACAGACCAGCCTGGAGCTAAACTAATTATGAAGGGAAGCATAAGGCCCAACAAACGTGTAGCTCTCGTACAACAAATTTTGCCCATCTTCACAAGGAAATCAGTTCCCTAATTTGAGTTTAGGTCTGCTCTTTGTCTGTGCTGTGCAAATACGCCCCAAAGACAAGCTGTGTTTTGACCCTGTGAAAGCAGAGGCTGTCCACAACGCAGAAGAGGAAGAATCTGGCTGAGTTTCCTCCTCTCCTGCAGCAGCTGAGCACAGCAAAGGCAACATTTTTTTAATCCAGGGTTTCAATTCTGGTGACACCAAGTGAGGCAGCATTCCCAGCCATGGAAGTTATTTGGGGTTTTAGGCCTCTTCACAGTGCTTCATTTCAACAGACTTCAGCAGAGCCTGCTGGACTGCCCTGGACAAGCCATAGCTGTGCAAGGGAATCATCTCATCCACTTACCCCAGCATCCTTCACCTCCAGAGCAAGCCTGTCTGTTGACCATAGCGTGCAGGACTGACCCTACCGGGTCAGGGCAGGAGGGCAAGCTGCCACATTCGGCCGCCGAGGAGGATGGAGGGGTCTTCACCCTTTGCCTTACACAGGCTCTTTCTCTCAGTGATACCTTCATGAAAACGAGTTCTCCGCACACACAAGTAGAAACAAGTGACCTCTGTTCAGCAGCTACTGTGCTATCGCAGGTCTGCGGGATCCGTGCCCTCAGCCCTAGTCCTTGCACTGAGAAGCTGGGCTTAGTGAGTCAAGATAAGGCGAGCCGCTCCCACATGGAGCAGCACGATTTTCCTGCCTCTGGGAAGTTACCATAAAGATACAGAAGGGACAGACTCAGACCACAGTGTCATTTGCTCCTTTCCATGCTGCTTTTTGTGAAGGGATATCCCTCCTGCCGAACCTGGGAATGGGAAGGAAGCAGGGGAGGATGGAGTTACCTGAAAACAGCCCTGGCTGAGACAAACCTGGGAAAGGCACAGGAAGAACAGCAGGAGGTGGTCCCACAGAGCAGAACCACACAGAAGAAACCCACCCAGCCCCATTTCTTCCTCATATGCGCTATGCCGTTATTAAGTATTTTCACGGATTGGTCTCCAGAGTCCATTTTGCAGCTGTTGGTGAGAAACAACAGCTCTTGTCAGGACCTTGTAATAGCCACAGTCTTCATTTTCCATGTTTCCTTCTTTTCAGACACTTCTTGCTTTGTAAAGTGCATGTATGCATGAGGAGCAATCTGTCTCCAGGACACCTTTCCATGTGGAAATGTCAAATGTATTTCATTTTAGTCTGGGCTCCAGGAATACCGCATTTATTTCTAAATAGGGAAACAAAATTGAATTCTTGCCTCCTTGCCACCGAAATACAGGGCAGAACTATCAAAGGAAACACATAACAGTAAGAAAAAACTGGCAGGTAATCTCTGTTATGGAATGGGATAAAAAAAAAAACCAAGTCAGACCATTTGAGCACATATCACTTCATTATAACCGATGTCCAAAAGACAACATTAGAAGAAATTGTATCTGTTGGCTTGCAGACTGGGAGAGCAGACATGGTGCTGGTTTTGTGCTGGTCAGCCTTTAGGATATTTGCGCAAGTGAATTATGAGCTTTGTCATACAAATAACAGGGAAAAAAATCCCATGCCTGAGCTCAGGGGACTTGGACTGTGAATGAATTTGGGTCACAGGCCCACAGGGTAGGGTGGTGTGGAATGTCCAAGACCTTACACTCATGTTCAAGCCAGTGGAGCAAACTTGGAGTGGTTGCTGAGCATCCAAAGGACCCCACTAACGCTCAGTGCCATTCGGGAGGAACCCCAACACAGCCAAGGGATGCTCACCACCTTGCAGGACGTGGCCTCCGTGCCTTAGTGGTTGTTGTTTACTATAAAGTATAAACAGGACAACGTTGGACTCCAGATATCTGTAGGTAACTGCAAAAGCAGTTGCGTCCAGGCTGTCAGCACAAGCCTGGCCCTGTTAGGAGGAAGAAAGAGGCATCACTGGCTGGTTTTGGTGACCAGCATTGAAAGAGCTGTTCATAACTTAGTTACCAGAGATGGCATCAGCATTGCAGGACACTGAACTCTCCCCTCGCAATGGAAGGACTGGGGCCTATGATTTCTACAGCAGGAGAGGGGTGGAGGGTTTCCTCAGCCATTTTTGCTGCCCCCATTTTGTGGAGTTGATAGACACTGTCTTCATTGCCATCAAACTGACTTTTACACAGTTCCCAATCTTGCTCTTTCTCAAAGCAATGAAAAAGGCAGCAAGTGCTAAAGATAGTCTGACATAGAGATTTAAAGCCCAAGCTTTTGTATGAGTTCCCAGGTTCATATCCTTCCTTTTTACCCTCCCTGCAGTTTGCCCAGCAGGACAAGCCAAAGAGAAGTGCCCCACCTTCTCCTGGCGAAGTGAGTATTTCAGAAGCTGAAATACCGTGGGCCAAAAAGCAGCCCCAAAAGCTGAGCCCTCAGGGCTGGATCTCCTACCTATCTCCTACCATCCTCAGTCTCCACTTGCAGCATGGCAAGAGCATGCAAACCAGGCTGGGTGACGCGTGGTAGGAGAGTGGGCAGGATGATGCCCAAGCTCTGTGACATGTTACCAACAGCCACGTTCAGCACCAGACTCTATATTAAAAGCCTGCAGCAGGCATGCTACAGCACCTTGGATCTCAGGCATCCAGCAAAAAAACCCATGCCAGTACCCTCACCATGGCTACCTGCAAAGACCATACAGCAGCTATATAGACGGAAACTGAGAAAACAGTGAAGCACTGTTCTTACAGCCACCTGAAAGGTTGCTCTTATACTGAAATCTAAGCATAGCCAGTGTGCCCTGGCTTGTGCCCTGTGAGATCGGCTGAAACCCCACCACCTTCCCACAGTAATGTCCCCAGGGCTGGGCTCTCGGAGGGGCTCCTGCTTGGGGCAGGTTTCTCTGCACAGAATCTCAGCTGTCACAAATCGTGCTCTTGCCACCACACGGTCTAAATATTTCCCTTTCCACTGCACATACTTCAGTATGCTGCTTTATAAAGCAAGCACTCTGCTGTCTGTTCCAAGTTCATTTATACAGGTTCTGTTTGTGTGATATCCGGGTTGTTATCTGTATCACAGTTATACAAACAGTTTCTTAAAAGAATTTAAACACGTGGAAGATGTTTGCCATTTATCCCAGCCACTTCTGAAAGGTGTATTTTTATCTTTTCCTGACCCATAGTTTGTAACATAAAATCCCGTCTTGACGTTTTGATGTCTAGGACACCACTGAGTGTTTGTTGGCAATTAAAAAGTTAATTTGTGTTCATTAACATGGCAGATTCAAAGCACAGTAGTAATGCCTCAGTAAATTTTTGTGCTCCTGTCATATATGCAAAGATGTGTGTACACAAATGCAAGTATCTGAAGGAACCTTAGATAGCACTGCAGATTAAATTAATAATATGGGTATAAAACACAGTCGGTTAATAAGGCTCAGTGAAACAATGGTTCATTACTCAGCTGCTGAATATACACATTCTGGGCATCTAAATTGGCAGCTGCTCCAGATCACCATTGCATGGGCATGGACACAGGATTAGCCTCTCACCCTACAATCTTTCATAACCTTGGCACAACCCAAAAATGATTGCCTTTCTGATACCAGAGCAACACCACGTCTTTACTGTGTCTAAAGACACCCTCGCTATATAGCAACTTCTACCCTCTACTGCTTCCAACAGAGATACAAACTAGACACAGGGACGGCTTCACAGGAAAGCAGATGCATCCGGGGTTGTCGCAGGGCAAAATTAGATCACTTAAAGAACCACTGCCAAAGGTATCAGCAAAGGCAATTTTATTGAAGGAAGGTGTTGTGAAAGTGAGACTTAAATTTCAGTGGCAACATTCACTCTATTACTTACTGTAGAGGATATAATAACGATTCAAACTTACCAATACAAAATCTTAGTGCACTGTAATACAAAGTAATGTGCGATATCAGTCACTTACCAAAGATCTGCAGTTGGTAAGGGGTCTCTCAGCCTCGAGGAATAACCTTAAGAGGTGTCCCAGCTCCAGGGGAGATCACCACTGTGCAGCCAGCTGCTTAGCAGGGAGAGCTCAAAGAAGGCGCACTCAGGCTTTCATATTTATGGAATAAAGTGGTTGGCTCATTGTCAAATTACCTGCGATGGAAAAGGTAAGCATGAGACTCCTTGTACCCACATCTTTCTTTGTTCCTTGATAAATAAATCTTGGAAGAACCACCTGCTGTTCACATGTTAATTACACGGTCGGTGTTCCAGTTTCCAAGCCCATATGCATCAATGCTCACCATGTCACCCTGTTCCTGTGAGTGTTTTCAGAGAATGGGTTGGAACTAGAGAAGTCTTTGGCCTAGCTATAGCCCAGGCCTTTGTTTCCTTTGGAGAAAGCCAAACAGCCGCTAGTTTGGTCAAAGAGTCAAGCGCATCCATCACAGAGGTGAAACGTGACAGCTGCAGAGAACAGAGCACCAGCAAACTCAACTCTAAATCCGGAGCGTCAGAGCTCCCTGGTTTACATCCCATCGGGGCACCGAGCTGTGGCTGAGCTGATGTGCAACAGATGCCTCTGTCCCTAGGTGAGAACCGATCCTCCTACAGATACACGCAACCCCTTCTTAATGCAATGCACTGGAAGGAAGAAATTGCCATCTTGCTTATAAATTGATTTATTTTCCTCTCTTAATTGTTTTAGCTAATGTAATTAATTTCTGCTCGTTTGCTTGTTTGATGTCATTTCAATTATTAGATTAACAGATATTTTTTTCATACTTAACAGACTGGTGAGGCTGAAGGATGTTATCTGGTTTTTCCTGACAGCAGCACAAAAGCTTTCTTCTAATAAGTTGTCAAAAAACATATCACCAGCAGAAACTCCTTAAACATGGCTTGCAGAGATAAAAAGAGAAGCTTATTGTATCTGCTATTTATTTGTACCATGCAAATATCTCCCATATGAACTGATGGGCCTAGCTGTTACAATGATGTTTAACAGCTCACTTATCAAACTAAAAGGAGGCTTCTTTTTTTTTTTTTTTAATCCAAGAGGCAAAACAAGGGTCAGAGTGAAACTATTAGAGATGAATAAAGATCAAAAATCCTAGGAATTAAGCACAGTAAGCTCTTCTTACTAGTTTTGAAACAGATGATCAGCTTCACTCTGTATCATTATACCCCAGGTAAGACTTTGGGGTAGGTGTAAAGTCATCTGCATTAAGGTGAACGGTAGTGCAGGAAACCATGTTTCAGGATCTAAAAATCTGTAGTGCACAGATACAGAAAGACACTGCAAAGCAGATAACTACAATGCAGAAATAAGTTTTCTCAGCAAATCAATGCCAAAAGAGGTGGTGAATAAGGAATGAGAGTCTCAGTCCACACATACCATCAAGATGAGGGTGTAAAAATGTACTGACAGCAATACAAGGAGAACCAGAAAAGCCCAGCAAAACAGCTCAGTAAATTCTGTTTAAACCCTGTTTATTGAATGGCTATTAAATTATTCAAGAGGATAAAATCCTTAAGCTCATCAATCAAGACAATCAGACAGTTTCCTAGCACTGAAGGTATCACAGGGTACCTTCACAAATGGAAGCATGTCAGAGATTTGAGAAAGCAAATGACACGACAGTTTGACATGATAACTTCCAAAGGACACTTTGGCAAAACGAACTTTAGGAATGACCTTTCTCTCATCTACCAGATCAAAACATAATACATCAGAGATGAGAGCCTTCCGGTGCACTTAAAAAGAGAAATCCTAGCAAATGGGTCTGCCAAGCAAAGGAAAAGGCGGGGGGGGGAAGGGCTGTTAAGTAATCAATCACTTGAATGGATTGGGTTTTTAAGACACAGATGCAGGAACAAACTGCAGCTGTTGAGAGAAGCAGTATGTTTTTCCAGCAGGTCTTATTCAAGCAGAAAAGGCCCATCCGGAAATTCTTGCTGACCTGTAAAGTCACATACTCAAAATGGCAGCTCAGCGGCTAACATGCTGGTTAACTGGAAAGGCTGAATTGCCTTGAATTGTATATAAAAGGGACAGCGAGGCTAAGAACCCCTTTTTCTCATTATGTTCCTCTACCAACCTCTTCTCCACTGACATCTTGCCAAAAGAAGCACATCTAGAACCTGAGCTGGGATACTTTCTGCATTAGGGTTGGTGCCATTCTCCTTTTGACAGATTTTCAGGAATGACACGGTCTCTCCTGGTCCTGGAGTACGTGAGCACGCTCCTCACACTCCACAGAGATGCTGTCATCAGCTGCCCTCTAGCTTTAAGCTGCAGCTTTTGGTGGGAAGCAAACAGGAGCAGCAAATCCTTTAGTCCCAGTCCACTGAGAGCTTTCAAGTTCAAGATAAGAATTAGACAAAAACCAGCACAGGATGGGACATATCTATAAATTGTGCTGCCCCCCCTCTTATGAAGAGGACTCCTGTGCAATGAGGTAACTGCAACTTAAAGGCGACTGTTGCTGTGAACTGCATTTACACTTACTTTGGGTTTGCTGATCCCTGAAAACCCCACCTCCATGCCCAGCTGTGAATGGAAGCACTTAGGCACACAAGTAAAAAAAAAAAAAAAAAAAGTGGTCTGAATCAAGAAGCTATTGGTGAGAGAAGCTGATTCTCCAACATAGTGGAAAAAGAAAACAAAAAAATTTAACAGAGCAGGGAGACTTCTTGCAAGTGTTGGTGCGGTTTTGGGATACCAGGAGATAATCCTACTGAAAGGTGTTACTCAACAGATTTAGCTTGCTGCAGGTCTGTTTTAATACAAAACGTCTCTCCTCTGCTTTCAGCGGTGGTCCAGACAGATTTGGGAGATTTGTAAGTGAAAATGCACATGTCATTTTGTAGCCTTTCATAAAGGCAGGGTCTAGAAAGGAATTTTTCTGAATGGGAAAAAAGTTCATCTTAGATAGTCATGCAACAAGCAGCAACTTGCACAGCAAAGGAATTTGGTTTAGGCCATATAGGAAACAAAAGGATCCTCAAAAAGAAACAATTCATAAGTTAATTCATGCGCTCATCTGGTTTCTAGACTTATACTGACTTTATTCAAGCCTCACAAAAGATTCTGTATTGCTTCAGGTCACATACTCAGGAATCCTTTTAGTCATTTTTAGTCATTAGTCCTTTTAGTCTAGATGGTCTAGGACTCACTTCTGAAACTCTTCAAGATGGGACTTTACAGTCATTGGCTCTGAATAATTTTTTTTTATTATTTTTTTTTTATATACATGACAGCACTCTATGGATTTATCTCTGAAAATTTAGCCACAGAGAAGCTTTTACATATCCTGATATTTAGAAAAAGTGGCAGAGACATTAAACACTCCACCACAAAGGCTCTGGTCCAAACGCTCATAGGTCATAGGTAGATGCCTTGGTTTATACAGACCATGAAGCCCAGCCGAGCTTATTAATGAAGGCTGATCCCTCTAGACGCCTATGGTGAAAGCTGAATAAACTGCCAGAGCACAAACCCCGGATCCCTCATAACACCAGAAAGTAAAGCATAGTAGCAGAGGCTCTTGTTCTTGCTCCAGCTGCACCATTTTGAGCTGAGCCGCCTGTGTGGAAAATAACTTTCTGGGACCCCCTTCCAGTCTGGCTGACCCGCTAGGCAGGTAGCTGCAACCTCCTGCAAGAATAAACACCACTGAACTCAAACTGTATTCTTGGCCACTACATGAGCAAGCCAAAATTGTTTCCCAGCTAACCACAGTTGTCAGAGAGCCAACACAACCCAAATATCACAGTTTTACAGCAGTTCCTAGAAGTGGGGAGATGAGGCAGCAGACAAATAGTTAATTTGGCATAAGCACGAAGTGGTATTTCAGTCTTGGGCTTCCTCCTGCTTCTCTTATACTTCCATAACAGTACACAAATGTTGCATTCTTTCCATGGGGTAAAATACCACATGCAATTAAACCACATCTGAGTCAAGTACAAAGACATTAAAATGTATTAAACATGGCACTTGCACAAATACCCACAACCAGGCAAAAAGTCTGTATGTCTTTCTGTGGACATTGGGTTCCTTATGAAAGCCTCCTCTTGGAGAATTATTTCCTGGAAAAGGATCTGGGCATTTATTTTTAATAACTACAACACACAGCTGATTCTCCTCCTCTTTTTCTTCACTCCAGACTCCATCCACAGCCCTCCTGGGACCGTAAGACTTCACATACTTTCAACTGATACCTCAACCACTTTCAGGGATGTATCACATTTCTTCCACAAACCATTAGTTGTTCTTTATAAATGTACACAGTTTGGGGGTGAAGTAACTCCCTTGTGCTAAGTTTCAAAATCTTGAAACTATTGCATACTACAACCCTTTTGTAATCAGTAAGAGTTATCCAGTTAGTTATAAGTAATTCTCTTCACAGAAGAAAAGATATTAAATATGAAGTATGGCTATATGCTAATTTAACATTCCTTAACCTGTCAGCGCAGGAACAGAGGCAGTTAAATCCCATCAAACTAGCTCAACTTTCAGGAGCCCAATGCCTCGATAGCCAAGAAGCAAATATATCCTTAATTATTGACTCAAATCAAGGCAAAGATTGTTTAAAAAAAAATACAAAAAAAAACCCCACAAAAAAATACCCACAAAGAATAAAACAAAAAAGCCCAATAACAAAACAGAAAAACCCAACCATTTTCTGCTCTCTTCCAACCTTTCCCTCACTATGGCCTTAGACAGCCAAAGCAGCAACCCCAGAGCCAGTATTCCAGAGTCTGGACATTGACATTGCAGAGTCTAGTTGGAGGTTAGTAACAAGTGGTGTCCCTCAGGGGTCAGTACTGGGCCCAGTTTTGTTCAACATATTCATCAATGATCTGGATGAAGGGATAGAGTGTACCATCAGCAAGTTTGCTGATGACACAAAACTGGGAGGAGTGGCTGACACGCCAGAAGGCTGTGCTGCCTTACAGCGTGACCTCGCCAGGCTGGAGAGTTGGGCAGAAAGAAACCTTATGAAGTTCAACAAGGGTAAGTGTAGGGTACTGCATCTGGGGAGGAATAACCCCATGCACCAGTACAGGTTGGGGGCTGACCTCCTGGAGAGCAGCTCTGTGGAGAGGGACCTGGGAGTCCTGGTGGACAACAGGATGACCATGAGCCAGCAATGTGCCCTGGCGGCCAAGAAGGCGAATGGCATCCTGGGGTGCATCAAGAACAGTGTGGCCAGCAGGTCGAGGGAGG
>NW_009647769.1:2366398-2367428 GCF_000708025.1 Charadrius vociferus | reverse complement strand
GGGGGGATCTTATTAATGCTTATAAATACTTAACGGGAGGATGCCAGGGGGATGGGAGCAGTCTTTTTTCAGTGGCGCCCAGTGATAGGACGAGGGGTAATGGGCATAAACTTGAACATAGGAAGTTCCATCTTAACATGAGAAGGAACTTCTTTACTTTGAGGGTAGTGGAGCACTGGAACAGGCTGCCCAGAGAGGTGGTGGAGTCTCCCACTCTGGAGACATTCAAAACCCGCCTGGACGCTGTCCTGTGCAACGTGCTGTAGGTGACCCTGCTCTGGCAGGGGGGTTGGACTAGATGATCTCCAGAGGTCCCTTCCAACCCTGACCATTCTGTGATTCTGTGACTCATACACGATGAAGAGTTTTGGCATCTCCAGCCATCAGCTAGTCACAGCAGCCACAAGACATATGTTAAAAGATGAAAAAAAAAAAAAAACCAAAACATTTTCATAGCTTGCTTTATACAGACAAGGCCTTGCTCATTTTCCTACACAGGCACAATCATCACCTAACAAACGCACAGTGGAAAGACAGTTTCTACCAACACCACAGCACCTGGGGAAGCTCCGCGCATTGCCCAGAAGGAAGCGGTGTGGGCGACAGGATGGATTTTCCTGGTCTAACACCTCACCTGAAGAACGGTTGTGCTGCAGCAATGACAGAAGAGAACACGATTTTTCACACACTTAACAAAGGCAGTTAAACCGGCAAAACGTTTGGAGGTGATCCCCACAAACAGAAACCCCCATGCTACACACAAGCCACCTGTTTGGCAAACAGGCTGCAGAAGCAACTTCAGTCCCGGGGAGCAGACACTGGCCCAGCCCTGGGGTCCCGGCCAGGGTGCCCCTCGAAGCCCTTTTATTGCCCGCGGGCCTGGATTTTTCCCGGGAGACCACCCAAGGCCAGGCCGGAGACGACGGCCCGGGCCGTGCCCGCGGTGCAGGGGGCTGACACTCCCCCCGGCGGGCAGATATCAGCGCGACAGCCACCACGGGACCCCCCACAGCCGAGAGGTGAAACACGA
>NW_009647769.1:2364873-2365815 GCF_000708025.1 Charadrius vociferus | reverse complement strand
GGGGGTGCGCTGACAGGACTTTCGCGCGTCTCTTCTCGCCCACCGGGTGCTTCGAGGTGTTTAACGAAATGCCCGGTCCCGTCCGGTTTGTCCTCTCCTCCAGACGCCTGTAGGGCTCTTCCATCCCCCGGGGCTGTTCAGAGAGCTCCCACCTTCCCCCTCCTCAGCTGCTGTTTCATAGAGTGCTCCTGCCCCTTACAGACTCTGCAATAAAGTATTCCCTCGCTCCCCCCACCGCCATGCCCCCTGCTTGCCTTCGCTCTTATTCATATGGCTTTTGGTAACATATGCTTGTATTTTGCATTTCCTCCTCTGTCAAAATGATTTCTTTTTCCAGTTCTGTACCATATATATTTAACATGCATACAATGTAATGTGTATAAAAGCGCATGCCTTCTGAAGGGTGTGCTTAGCAACCCCTATGGCAGGGCCCATGCACAAATTTAATAGACAGCAGCTTTCTCACGCGGCTGGGGATGCCCAGGTGAAGCAGGTTTCGAGAAATGTCATATATCCCATTGCTGCAGTCCCAGGGGACATACAGATCGCCCACAGGCTCTAGAAATTGCTCTCAGACAGAGGACCATGACAGGGCTGACAGGTCTCCTTGATGGGTAAACGGGTTTTTCTTCCTAGTTTTATGAAAATCCTGCTTCCAAGCAAAGAAGACAAACTCTGAAAATGATTTCTAGTTTCCTTATCCCGGACGGGAGAGCAATATCACCAGTTTCCTCTTCCTTGATGGTGTCAAAGCAGTGTTGGTTTCGTACTTGCAAGTTGACTTCTTACAAGCTTGTCTGACTTTGAACTAGGGACTCCTGCGTTGCAACCATGGCATAATCCTGCATCTGAACCGTGTCCGTGTGGGCAGTGCCCTCCTCCTTTTTGCTTGCAGGTACAGGAGCAACAGGGTTTTCCACACTGGCCTTCACAGCACTCTTT
>NW_009647769.1:2362365-2364861 GCF_000708025.1 Charadrius vociferus | reverse complement strand
TGGAGTGATATCCCTAACCTGGAGGAATAAAATCGTACCTTTGTGGGAAGCAGGGAAGCTGTGAGGACTTGATGCACCTGAAAACAGCGCTCCTTTCATATATGGTTTTGGTCCTGATAGCAAAGTGCCTGATTCCTTTTCTTTCCTAATCTTCTGTAGTTGCTTTAAATTCTGTAAGGTGTCTTTCCAGGCCACTTTAACCACTATTCTCTTCACTCTGTTGAAGTTAAGGGAACATTTAACTACCTAAGTGAATAAAGGTGCAGATACATAGATATCATAACTGTCACCACAGGTCTTCCCTTTTTCATCATAATATTCTCCTGCTTCTCATTATAAATTCATGTCAATTCACAACAGGATTGTGAACCAGTACATTCTTCAGTTTGTTGCCCCTGTGTTTGACAGGTGATACTCAGATTAGGTCCAAGAAAACAAACTTGTTTCTGGTGTATTCTGTTTTAAATCTACTCTGTATGCCAAATTGTAATCTATTTTAGAAAACATGACAGTGTACGTGTGAGTTGGTTTACATGGCACTGTTTAATTTAGCTTGCCATTTGGGAACTGTACATGTTGGGAACTGGGGCTGTTTCATCTGGAGAAAAGGAGGCTGAGGGGAGATGTGATCACTCTCTACAGCTACCTGAAAGGAGGTTGTAAGAGGTGGGGGTAAATCTCTTCTCCCAAGTAACAAACAATAGGACAAGAGGAAATGGCCTCGAGTTATTTCAGGGGAGGTTTAGATTGGATATTAGGAAAAATTTCTTCACCGAAAGTGTTATCAAACATTGGAACAGGCTGCCCGGGGAAGTGGTGGAATCGCCATCCCTGGAGGTATTTAAAAGACAGGTAGACATGGTGCTGAGGGACATGGTTTAGTGGTTGTTTTGTGTGTTAGGTTGATGGCTGGACTCAATGATCTTAAAGGTCCCTTCCAACCTAGAATCATCTATTTGTTTCTATGATTCTATGTGTGTGCTACAACTGGGGTGAACAGGAGCTGTAATGAGAATGAACTCAAATGTCCATTTAAGAAAACAAATTCTGCTTGTTTAGATGTGGCTTGTAGACTCTTACACTTTGTTTTTAGTACAAGTGAAAACAAATCTTCATCTGTACTACTTGCCATGTACATTTCTAGCACATGTGTCTGGTTGTGCTAACCAGGTGCCCCTTGCAGTGCTTGTGTGCAGTGGGACAGCATAGCTGGGCAGCCTAAGGAGTAGTGGGCAGTGTGGCATCAGATGGTGCTGCTGAGAGGTCTATAGCTGCTTTCCAAAATCACACTTCGGTGTGAAAAAAGCTGCTAAAATACTTTCTGAAAATGGTATTCCAGTCATGGATTGCATATATTTATCTCCTGTCCTAATTGTTTGGGTTTACAGACATGTCATTAACCCTCTCCCCCTCCAAAGCAATCTTAGTATCTGATTATATCTCTTCCAAGCTGCTGGAACTACTTAAAGAAATGGGGTTTTTTTCTATTCTATTCTTGCCTCTGCCTTTTTTTTTCCTTTGCAAAAACCTTAACATTTGCAGGAGGGGATAAAAACAGAAAAATGCTATTGTCAGACAGCACACCTGAGACTTGTGGAGGAGTATGTGTTCATTTCAGCATTCTGTAAGCACCCCTGAAATAGGGACTGGAGCTTTTTCAAAGACTTAATTAATATCTTGCCATGTGTGAGGCAAGACAGCTTTACATCTGGAATGGTACAAACATTAGTGAGCAATGCAGTACTTCCTCCTTTTTCATTTGCGAGACACTCAGTAATGCTAAGCGCTGGCCCTCACAGGACAATGTCCAGATTTTGAGTAGAAGCACAACACCGCACAAGGTAAGGTGGTGGTCTGAGAAGGGAGTCCTTGCTACCTCTTTGGATATTTAGTCAGAAGCAACAGGTTTAAATTTTTGTAAAAATCTAACCCAAATTTGAGCAGATTGTAAAAATCCAGAAGTCGGTTTCTCCAGAACCAATGTAACTGAAAGGTTTCACGATGGCTCATCCACTTTTGCTGCGGATGTCAGTGTGAGATCATGATGTGTGCCTAGATATTTTTGCTCTCTTCTGTGGTGAGCTTGAAGCTGAATCACAAGCTACGTCTCAAATTTCTGTGAGCATCTATGAATCATTTGAGCACATTAAGATATGTGGGATCTGATCTGTGATTTCTGCTCTTCACCTCTGAGTAGAATTAACTCACTGAATTTTAGTGGAAGTTTCACCACTTTATCTTGTCACATAAATCTGATCTCTGCATCCAGATGCGAGCATTCCGAGTTGACAACTGCTGCCTGTGGATTTAGCTGCTGTAATAGCAGAAGTGGTTGATGAACCAGCTTCTGTAGCACCTGTGGTGTAGAGGACATGGAAAATGCTGTCCAACAATGGAGGGGGGTGGTGGTGGTGTGTCTTTATAAATATTCTTTGATAAATATTTCTTTTTTTTCCCTTCTAATGACAGGTCAAATGCCAAGACTTTCTAAGGTCA
>NW_009647769.1:2304982-2362315 GCF_000708025.1 Charadrius vociferus | reverse complement strand
GCAACAAAAAAAATCCCAGGTAAAATGTCTATGTTTAATGTTAATTGGTCTTTCTGAACAGATGCTAATAGCTGCTGCCATGAATTTAACCTAACTGCTCTCTACATAACAGATAGTCCAGAGGGGAAAAAACCAAAAAATACTGAGAAACATTTTTCAAATATTTCTTAGAAGTAAAAAAAAATCCACTGGTGGGAGAAAAATAGCAAAATGGTTAAATAGCATGCTATTTCTGAAAAACTTTGAAAGGCAAGGTGTGACCCTGCCAGGTGAAGCAAACAGTAAAAAATGCTGGTGAGTATTTTGAAGAGCGTAACAAAGGAGGCATAATGTCTACCGTGCACTTAGTATATACTAATTATAAATTTAAAATCAGTGTGGTTGATCGTGTAGAGACATTCTTTAAAGTGTCGATGTTCATGATTGTAGAAGAGTTCTCTTATACAGTGGAGGTGCACAGAACTACTTGAAATGTTTGCTGATCAAGAACTTGTAGATAATTACTCTTAGCAACAATGAAAAGAAACCATCCTTGAGAATGGCTCTTCTAAATAACTGCCAGTTACACTTCAAAGTAGAGAGGCATTTTCAGAATGTCCTGGAACTGTGTTTCCTTTTGTGATCAGAGTTCTAATTACTACTTTGTGCAGAGCATACACATGTACTAAGATCCATAGCACATGTATCAACCAGGACAAGGAAAGATGGGAATATAATTTGAGTGACAATTAGGCCTCATTTCCAAAGCTTGGTATGTCCCAGACTAGATCCAAAAGAGGGATAGATGAGCACCATGCAGCCTTCAAAAGCAGTTTGAAATTTAGTAATTCAGTTAGGAATGTCACTTGCGTTACATGTAGGGCTTTAGTACAGCCTCATTTCTGTAACCTCAAAGAAATTAAATATTTTAGAGATCTAAGGCAACAGTGTTCTGGTAGCAGCTGGATTACATAATGAGATCTGTTTCACTGCCTTCATCAAACTAGCCTGTATCCAGTTTCCTCACAATACATGGGAATCCAGATGTAAGAGCTCATCTGTGGTGTGCAGTTTTTCCATGAAGATTCTTTACAACCAGGATTCCTTTCTATAAATGAAGAGACAGAAATAAAGTTAGAGAAGCTATTGGCTCCCAGGATGGTGAAGATTAAGATAGAAATTAAATTCAAGAGCATTTCCAGATGCTGGATGATTCAGAGGGCTTTTCAGCTATAATTGATGGAATTTTCTATGCTGCTTCTGAGTGGTGTTATGGGCAAAGCAATGACCAGAAAAATCAGGAATTTACGACAAGTCCCTGTTGGAAGTTTGACGGGGTACAGGACTCTGACATTAACAGGCACATGGAGAAACCACAAAAAAAAATATCTGCTTAGGGGAAGTGTAACAGAGATTGTTTAATGAGTCATATCACAGTTTGTACTGAAGAGCTATATGCTCTGATCCTGGCTGATTAGTGTTACCCAAGGAAGAACTGTAACATCTCTATGGACTTGATGTTGAAAAAGTAAAATAATAATAATAATAATAATAATAATAATAATAATGCATTTTTCTGTAGGTAAAGAAGAGTGGTCTAGTTGTGGTGAAAAACATGAAGATTATCGGTCTTCATTGTTCCAGTACAGACTTGCATGCCGGCCAGATTGCACTCGTTAAACATGGGTCAAGACTTAAAAACTGTGATCTTTATTTTTCCAGAAAACCATGTTCAACTTGTTTAAAAATGATTGTAAATGGTAAGCAATGACTGTAGTAGAGTAGAAGTAAATGTTATTCTTGTGATTGGTGGTATCAGAAAGTCTGTTTTCTCTTTGGCCTGTCCCAGTTGCCAATCCCTCATTCGTGTAGACTGCACTGCTATTTTCCACAAGGCTGAAAACAGTATTGAATGTACAGCTCCAGGAGCTGATGATCAAGAAACTAGGGTTTGCTACTGAGACCCTGTTTCTCTGTGCAACTATTATTATTGGTGGTGCTTGTCTCTTGGTTGGCATGCACAGCTGAGATTCTGACATACCTGTGCACTTTGCCAGAGCGACCCTAAGCCTGATGACTAGGCCTAGATTACTACGGTTTTCCTTGCCCTCCCATTGCCTGTCAGTGGCACTAGAGGAAGGGTGTTTTTTATGCATAAATCACAGGGAGTACTTTATGGTTTCCTTTTCCCAAATGAGGTGAAGGCAGGTCGGATTATTCACTTCCCAAAATGGGATCTGCTGGTACAGCCCTTCTGCAAGTGTTGGTTTCTAATCTCAGCAGCAGCTTCTATTAGCGCTAACTTTTTTGTATGGTGTTAATGTATCTGTTGTAGGTAAGATGCAAAATTAGGCTGCCACAAAGATCTTAGAACTTAGGGAATTCCAATTTTTGTCTATAGTGTGATTATCAAGTCTGATGAGCTCTTGATACTCGTATATGCTAGCATTTTTGTTGTCCAGATGCCACTGAAACAGCACTCACAGCCTTAAAGGAGTAAAAACAGGGTTAGGCAATAGTGTGTTGAAAATGAGGTTTATGTTCCACTGTGCCCGCATGGTTCCTTTTGCTGCATTATTTTCTCTTCCAGCTGGGGTGAACAGGATTTCTTACTGGCCTGCAGATCCTGAAATCAGCTTGCAGAATGAGGCGTCCAATCCCATGACTACTGATGATGCAAAGCTAGATGCCAAAGCAGTAGAAAGACTGAAGTCAAATAGTCGTGCTCGAGTGTGTGTATTGCTTCAGCCCTTGGTATGCTATATGGTGCAATTTGTTGAAGAAACTTCCACCAAGTTTGATTTTATTCAAAAAATAGCAAAATGTCAGCCTGACTCTAATACTGACTTTTATACTGCATGTAGACAAGAGAGAATAAAAGAGTATGAAAGTTTATTCCTAATTTCAAATGAGGAAATGCACAAGCAAATATTGATGACAATAGGACTGGAGAACCTCTGTGAAAATCCGTACTTCAGCAACCTCAGGCAAAATATGAAAGATCTTGTCTTGGTCTTGGCAACAGTGGCTGCCAGTGTCCCTGTCTTTGGATGCTTTGGATTTTACAACAGTGAATCACGGCGAACAAATGAAACAGACCATCAGGGTTTGCCCCAAGAAATTGCAAGGCACTGCATGATACAAGCCAGGTTACTTGCCTACCGGACAGGTGAGTTGTTACAGTAGTGGAGGAAGAACGGGTCTCATGAATAGAGCGAGTTCCTTATTTCAGTCTCACTTCTTCCAAATACTTCCTTGAGCAAGCTGCTGAAACCCATTCCTACATCTGTGAAACAGGAGCAGCAGTAGAAGTAAAATCTCCACAGGGGTACATAGTATTGTGTGTGAAAGCACTGGGCTTTCCAATAGAAAATCAGGGCAGGTATTTCACATACAATGCTAGCAAAGCCTGTCCTGCCAACATGGCCAACACCTATCTGAAAATAGCATACAATGACATTTAGGTTCTTCAAGCTGTTCTGAGGCTCTTTTTTATGGAGGTTTCGCAAGATGTTTCTGTTATCAAATAGGTGCCAATATTTTAAGCATATTACTTACACTTCTTCAGAAAAGAGCAGTGAAATAATATCCTTCCAGTAGGGCGTTAAGTACAGTTATATTAAATTCCTAGTTCCAATCTTATTAGTGAAAGTGATTGTATATCTGATGGGGGTTTTCTTTGCAAAGATGCTGGAGTTTTGCCATCTCACATCAGCAAACCTGTCTGCATATATTCTTGGCACACATTTTCTTATCTAGTATGCGTATTGGTTGCTTCTTAGCATTTGTGAACAAATGTACATAGCAAAGTCTTAGAATGGCTGGCCTTGCAGTTAAAGCACACTCAGCGTTTGCAGTAGGCTCATATGACTTCAAAGCTCTTAATCTTTCTGCATTTCTTTTCTCCTATCCATGAAGCAACAATGAATGTTATTCCTTACTCTAGGAGGTCATATGTAAATGTACAGGTAACTGAGAAGTGCTTTAGTTATTTACTGCTAAAATTTTATGTATTTCAGAGGATCATAAAACGGGAGTTGGAGCTATTATTTGGGCAGAAGAAAAATCAGTAAGTATTGAAATAGTTACTTTTTCTTGCACTCACAATTCATATACTTGTATCTGCTTTAAGCTTGTTATTTTGCTTTAAGTTTATACACGTGTTTTTCATACACTCACTGTAGAAAGCTTGCACTTCTCATTCTTCAGTAACTAAGTTAATGACTAATTCATTGTTATGCTATCAAGATGAAGGGGAAGTATAAATGAGTTTAGTAACTACCGTAGTGTCTCTGCCTGGCTTTTTGGTGTGCTTGCTTCCCTAGTCATTGTCAGTTATTCCAGGTGTCCTGGCTACAAAGTTTTGCCAGACCAGCTGGTCAGGAGCACGTGCCTACTCTGCACGGTCCCTCTTTGTGCTATTTTTTGGAAAGGTCTCAGTGCAATTATAGCCTGACAATCTCTTGAGGATTTTTGTTGCAGTTGAAATGCTGTACTGGCTTTAGCACATGCCTTTTTGGATCAAAGTGATATTTTTCTGCAAATACTGTTACCGTGCATTTTCCCATCCAAACATAAAGTTTCTATTTCTTTATGTCTCTGATTATGCATGTTACCGATCCCAGGAAGCCTCATTCTTCATGCAGCTGCAACTTACTCTTAATTTGGTTTTAGCACTTCAGTGCTGCTTATTGCTCTTTTGCTTCTTGTTCTGATTTCAATCACGGATTGCTACTTGGTCTGTCCACTGGTCACTGGGTCTGTTGAGAGACGAGGGAGACACAGTCTCTGGCACATCAGCGACTAACTCCATCGGTCTTTAATTTTGTACATTGCAGAAAGGTTTGAGGCCTAAATCCTTCAGACTTTTTGTTCCTGCTATCAGTATTACTTGCTAAAAGGAAGGCTTCTAAAGCCTGGTGTGGTGTGTTGTCCACAGTGTTCCAGTTTGCCTGTGTGGCTCCTATGGAATGTAGTGGAAAAACTCCATACGGACATGGAGCAGTTAGAAAAAGCTGAGTTCTCTTTTAACTGCTGTAACTCGGCATGAACTGGTAATGTGAAAGTATACATTGCACAACACTTTGACTTAGTACTCAGTTTAAATGTCTCCAAATTTGATGCTTTGCTTACTGTTGCAGAGAAGCTGTGATGGAACAGGAGCAATGTATTTCGTAGGCTGTGGTTACAATGCCTTTCCTGTTGGATCTGAATATGCTGATTTTCCACACATGGACGATAAACAAAAAGATCGGGAAATCAGAAAGTTCAGATACATCATACATGCAGAGCAGAACGCCTTGACATTCAGGTAATGGGTTTATTTTTACCACAGAAAAGAATGAGATGGTTCAGAAACAATTCCATGACAAATGCATGTCGCTGTGATGGACGTGTGGATTGCAATCATGGTCTTGTTTATGCATATGATGCAGAAGTTGGATGTGCATGGATGCAGTCAGCGTCTTTCATTTCTTTAGACTTCTTAAGTGAACTTGGCTTTTAAAGGATATTCACTCCGCTGCATGGCAGCTATCCTTCAGATGCAAACCACTGCCTCTGTTTCCTGCTAGGACCATGCTGTAACCTGAAATATGGAAGTGTGGCAATTGTTGAGGCTTACAGTAATGATATGTGTGGAGAGGTGGGATGAGTGTTTTGTGCACAGATAGTAAACCCAAACCACATAAAATTGTGTACTTGTGCACTTGATTAGGAATAAGTGGCTTCTGAGAGTAGATAACACAACACTTTGCTTGCTCTTGTGAGGTATCAAGTTTGTCACCTTTCAAAAGTATCAAGATATAAACTCTGAAACTCTGTTTTCTGTCTGCTTGTAGGTGTCGAGAAATAAAGCCGGATGAGAGAAGCATGATATTTGTGACAAAATGTCCATGTGATGAATGTGTCCCTTTAATCAAAGGGGCTGGTATCAAGCAGATCTATGCAGGAGATCTTGATGCAGGAAAAAAGAAAGCAGACATATCCTATATGAAGTTTGGTGAACTTGAAGGTGTAAGCAAATTTACAGTAAGTGTCTAAACGTACTATATTCTAAAAACTTGGCAGCACTGGGGGGAGGATGGAGTGAGCAGTCGTCTGTAGCCAGCATAGAGGAGTGTTTTCCTGTGCTATTTGGTCAAGTGAGTGGAATTGAGAGGTTGCTCTGTCATGACACTGGGAAGAAGTGCTGTGGCATATGCCAGATGGTGGAGCCAAGTGTGTCAGTTTTCTGCAATTTCCTTGCAGATTTCCCTCTAACTCATTGCTGTTGTTTGATGTGGTCTCTTCACACTCTGATGTGGTCTCTTCTCACTTCTCTCCAAGCCTTCCTATCACTGATGTGGGAGATCACTGTGTGACTTTGTAGGCCTTTCCAGCAGCACCTGAAAGAGGTGCGGTGGGTTTTGAAGTGCACCTCCACTCAGGGGGCTCACCGTGACAAACTGCAGCACTGTCAGTTTGAGCAGGCTGGTTTCCCCTTCTCAAGGGAGTAAATGGCCACGTATCCCTTAATAGCTTTTTATCCTCGAAGCAAGCGTGTGTTGTAGGGGGAGCCCTTCATTTCCCACCTCACACCTAGTCACATCTTACGGTGAAGGACTGTAGGGTACTTTTTCTTTTTTTCTCCTATTGCTCTTTCTTTTGTATTCTGGAATAAGTAAACTTTTTCTTCTTCTTTTACCAGTGGCAACTAAATCCATTGCACAATAATGCCCTTGAATTCCATGACCCCACAGCCAGGGAAAGTAAGTATTTTTTCATTGATTCATTTTATGACCAAAGTCAATAAGTGAGATCACATTTTAAACAAACCTGAACGCCTCTGGGATTGATTAGTCTTAATTAATCTTGATTTTGATTAGTTAAATTTTGCTATGAAAACTTCTCTGAGCTTTTTGAGTGGATCAACTATTGGTAAGTCGAAAACAAGCTTGTTTTTACAAATGCTTGGCATTGGCATACACGTTACAAAATCTAGTAATGCTATTATCAAGGTCGACAATACGCTGTTTTGCACATAGATCATTTCAGACTACTTTACCATGTTTTAAATTGTGTTCTATAAAGACTTTTTGTATTGTGTTCTAGAAAGAGTGCCATTCTTTTTCAAGAGAAATTTGACTCCTACAAGTAATTTAAATACGTTCTGCAGAACATTTCAGTGCTTCTTTCATGAAGTAGAATCTATGCCAATGCTTTTCAATCAACATTTATTTTTGTGTGTAAATATACACGTATATAATATAAAGGCCACAAAATCTTTGTTGACCTGCACCCCTATAGCAAGGGAGCTGTCATCTTCTGAAAACAAGAGTTTAGATGAGTCTTGTGTTGAAGCCTTTTTGTGCTACAAAAGGAACCCACCATTGGCATCTACTGTCGGCTACCAGTCCTTAAGATGTTTCTCATCCAGAATGGAAAATAATGTGGAAAAAGAAGCTGAATAATTTTTGTGCCTCAAGCATGAAGATACGGAGTGTAAAGATAGGGAATTGGCAGTTACTCAAAGCATTGAGCACCATGCTTGGAGCACAAAAAAGGCTGAAGGTGGGTTTTGTAGCACATGAATAGGCACGTACTACAAGCTAATTCCTAACATGTAGTGAGCTAGATTAGTGGAGAAATCTCTTTGTTACCTATTTCCTTATGAGTCGGTGGGGAAGAGGGGAGGGAAGGGCTCAGAGTAGTGTTTATGGCATTAGTAATCACTGCAAAAATTTAAGGCTTGTTTGTCCCTCTCTCTGCTAATGGTTTTTAGACCCAGCTGGAGAAAGATCCATCCTGGGGTACTTTGTTTGAAAACCTTTGACAGGGCTCATTTTTCTAACAGTGTTTTCTTCAAGATGGTATGCCTGCATTTTCAACAGTGAACTGTTTTAAGTTGCTATTTTTCCTTAGTGTGTTTCTTTTACTATAACTATTGCATGTTCCTCTATATGGGGAAGAAAACAAGCTTCCCCACCCCAACTCCCCACCCAGTGTTATTCCAGTGTGCCTGTACGTGTTGAGTATTCAGACTGTGCTTCCCATTGTATTAAAGTTTCACACATTTGTATTTTTTTCTTTAGATGGGGTCCAGAAAACAAAATCACTAGATGATCAGCAGCACCAAAACAAGAAACTGTGTCTTGGTCACTATTGAAAAATTAAGCACTTCTGCAGTCTTGCTCTGTACTTTTTATAATGCAGCCTGTTTGCACTTTCAAATAAGGAAGAGTTTTATTTATTGTTTGGAAAGTGATTTTTAAATAAGTTTATTTATGAGGTCTTAAATGTTTTACAGAATTACCTGAATGTCCTTTTAATTTAGAAGTTCCTGGGGAAAAAATGCTGCTTGTATTTTCTCTGAAAGTAACTGGGTGGCTAATCATTGTTAACATGTTAAAAAAAAAATACCGAAAGTTTATTGCTGGTAGATCAGAGTAATAATAAAATGGTATCTTTTTTGCTTGCTGTGTGGATTGAGGGAATGGATTTCTAAGTTCTGGGCTAGCAGAATGCAGAGATAAGCCCTAGTTCTTCAAGTACAATCGTCAAGGGAATCTTCTAGGAAATGGTAGATAAGTAATCACTAGCAATTATTCCCGTTCCTGAAAGTGGCTTTTGCTTCTCAGTCTGCTTGTATAAAGGAGACAGAGCCATTGGGATGGAAATCGTTTCTAGGTAAGTGATTTGGAGATCAAGCTTGTCTCTCATAAGTGCTGTCTTCCAACTACCATGGCAGCAGAGGCATTTTGGTTTGTGGTACTTGCATTGCTGCTCTGTGTGCTTCCTCAGGTGCGTCTCATTTGAATTAATGTAGACAAAGATTAGCTTTGCTTTTTCTCAGCTTGTGGATGCAGGCACAAAAGAATTTGGCTGTATGCATCTCACTGGCCCCTACATACTATGTGAAGATTGCTAGTGTTTAGGTTTTGTTAATCTTTACTAATGGGCTTCTAGGACTACAGAAGCTAATAAAGTGCCACATGTCCTGTTGTTTCTTAGGATGGAACCAGTGGAATAGCCCGAATCTTTTCAGGTGCCAGTCTCTCGGATAACTACACGTGGGGCAAGGGTGACCGTTCAAACAGCCAGTGAAACTGCAGTCTAATGTTATAGCTAGTTTGAGGGGGTGCTGGGTAGGTAACGGGTAACCAGAACAGAGAGTTCGACCCAGCATCTTTTGAGACGTCACTCTCCTTATTCCCATCTCTGCTGCTTTAGATATGACCTCTAGTTGTTTGGTTTAGTAGACGTTCCAAGACTTTCTATTCACTCCTCTGCTGAGCTTCCAAGTGCAAACACCTTAAACCTTTTTCTGCTGCTGCTGGTAGGATATATAAACAGCCTTTTCCCAGTTCCTTCATGCATGTTGTCTTTGCTACCCTCATTAAAGTCCTGGAAGGGGATTCATGTCTTAAGATGCTGCTGTAGATTTGTTTGTTTCTTTCTTTTAGGCTTTGGAAAAGTTTGGACCTAGATAGCAAAGCTGTGATTGGATAGTGTGCAAAGCATCCTTAACGTGGCATTAATTATATGGAGCCTGTTCTCACACAGTTTGGCTACTGGTCCTGCAACTTAAGGTGTAGTTCTTGATGCTTGGAGCTGAAGCAAGGAGCTGCGATTCCCAATGGCTCATAGTAGAACTTCGCTCTTGAGTACCTGGACTTCAGAACCAGGGAATGCTTATATCTTCCTACCACCATGAGAATTCACTGTCACTGGAGCTGGAGAAGCTGCTGTTTCTCTGAGCCTAGTTAGATTGAGGGCTACTGTAGGGCTGCTGGTTGAGTGCGGTGCATGCAGAGTTAGCAGCAGAAATCTCATCAGGCAGCTGGTTGACCTCCTGCATCATTGCTGTCTTGTTAAGCAGGGTGCATACAGCTTCATTTCCCAAGACCAGCTAGTGAACGAAGGAGAAAAATCTGACGCTGTTTGTCAACTAAGGGAAGGATGGTGAAATCTATTTTTGCATCACACCACAAAAGAGTGCTTTTTCACAGTAGCTCAGGAGGAAATAGCTGAACTGCCACTTCACCAGGTCTTGTAATCTAATGTGGGGGAACTCAGGTCCTGAACTTAGTGCCAGAAGATCCAGCTGCAAGAGTTCATTCCTCACCTGTCAGATCCAGAGTCCAGGGCCTGGGGATTAAGTTATTGGTCTGGATGCTGTACAAACCTCAGAAAGTTTTTTCCTCTCATCAAGGATTATATGGTTTCATTGTTTGTAACTTCCATATAAGGTTAAAATCAAATGTTGGTGTTTCATAAGCAAGATTATACATAATCTATTTTAAAATCATAAATATTTTACTTTGGCATATTGCTCCCCCCCCCCATAAGTGTCTTGTGTTAGAATAATTACTCTTGGCTTTTCCTACAGATTAGAGGAACACTGTCCATATTAGAGTAAAAAATGTGTCCCACCCACTGAAACCTTCTGGTTTCCATAATCCATTGGCAATGCTTTTATACTTGAGGTAGAAGCAGGGAAAAAAACAGGGGTGGGTTTAAGGCCTCTTCAAGTTTTATACTGATCAGTCAGCTGGTTTCAAAAACGGTCGAGAAGTCTGTGTGTTTATAGGAACAGCTGAAATCGAGAAGTCCTTGAAACATCATAGGTGGCCTGGGTACATGGAGAGGTAAATCAAGATACAAGTCAAATATTACACACATTAAATAACTACGCTGCAGTAAATGCTGCTGGTAACCTGTACTTCACGAGGAGTTAAGATTTTACCTTTACTTTTTATCTTTTTTTAAAAAACTGATTTTTGTACAAAACTTTCCATGAAACTTTTAAGTGCTTGCAGGGCTAAAGGCTTGGAAGTCTGGCTTTATTTCTGTCTTGCTATATTTCTACAGATTCTTCCAGAGGCACACAAATTTCTGTGGGCTCTGATTATCAGTGTAACTCTACTTCTTTTAATTCTTGCTGGGATCACAAAGTAGGGTCTTTATCCTGGACAAGAAGAACTATATGAATGGGGTTCTCTCTCAACCCATGGACTCTGTAGGTGCTGCTGTGCATGCATCTGCTTACCAGAGCGAGCCACGGAAGATTGGACATCTCCTGCAGTGCTTATTTTGGAAGCGAACTCTAGGATGTTTGTTTCTCACATAAAAAGAAAAACGTATTTAAAATTAAGAAATGTGAAAGTTCTATATATAATATACTGTATGAAATTTCCATATGCATTTTGGGTCTCTTCCATTCATTTCAGAGCAGTCATTTTAATTGCAGGTATTAACTATCAGTAATAATTTGGCCTCTTGACTGAGAATTACAGACATTCTCTGTTAATTGTCTGCCTTACAGCAAAACATGTTTTCTGCTAATAAATTAATCTGACAGTAAGTACTAAAGTGTATTTGTAAGTGCTTTGGGTTAATAGAAACATTACAGAGTGCTTTGAAACGCTCACACCCTCTACCAGCCCAGTGCTGTCCTTGTTCCTGCAGTCCCAGCTGTTTGCTGAGCTGCATCACCTCCCTCTGCTCTGCCTAAAGAATTTGTCTCAACATGAGACTGTGCCTCCTGCCAATCCCAGGGGAAGGGCTAGGGTCCCCTCCCTCTGCCTGCAAGCATTAACGAGCATTAACTCCCTCCTCCTTGGGAGAGTAGGCACTGCCTCGGGGAGCATTGTGTGAGCCGCCACCTCCACAGTCTGTTTCTTGGTTGGGACAGAAGTGGGCGAAGCTTTGACCATCCAGCAGTAAAATTGGTCCCTGCTGCGCCTCCTGCCTTGCTGCCCCAGATTGCCCGTATGGGCACACGCAGGTGTCTTGATTTGTAGTCACCACAGAGGGGGATTGCTGTGGTGATCGGGGCTATACTGGTCAGCAGCATGGCTGAAGGGGAGCGAGTCTGTAGTATGAAGCAGGTGATGCTGAAGGCCTGAACCATCAGGGGTTTTACATCCACCTAGCTCTAGCTGGGGCATCTGGACTGAAGGCCTGTTACCCAACGGAATGCATTAGGGCTATTCCTACAGTATGTTTTCCTGTTAAACTTCATCTGAAAGGGATCCACTCAATGCACTCTGAGACTGGCTCGTGTCAGGGAGCCACACGCAGTAAGTGGGGACAGATGGGAGATGCGTTTCAGAAGGGCTCTTGAACTGAAATGTCATTGTAGACACAGAGTGAGCAGTCAGTGGGACGTGGTCAGCCGAGCTGGCAATGGGACAGGCTTCTCAGTGCCATGTTTAAGGTGAGTATTACTCTGAAAACATTTGCAGCCCGCTAAATAGATTTTTTGTTTGTTTGTTTCAGCCATTCTGGCTGTGAACCAGAGTTAAAATACCTGTTTCGCTTGAATTTGTTAGATCCGGTAAGCAACATTTCTTGGAGACTACAAAAGCAAAGGTGGCAGATGGTGCGTGATGATTTCTAATAGACCTGTATTACTGTATCGTTAATGAAGATGGTCACAGCGCCACATATGCAGACCTGAACTCCATTCTGCACAGAAAGGTAATTGCAGAGGACTGTTATCAAACACTTGGTGATCTTCCTCAGGATCCCTCTGTTTTCCCAGGCCTGCATAGCTGTGTGCTGATCCCCCAGTTGTGTATGCTGCATACATATAGGCAGGCAACATCTAGTCCTAAGCTTTTTCAGACGTCGGGGCAGAATGCGCTGCTCAGCATTTTACAGTTTTGTTGCCTCTTTGAAGCGGAAAGGGGCTGGTAGCACCAGATGTCTTCTGCTGGACCCCACCTCCTTGTGGTAACATGAAGTAACAAGCAATAGGACAAGAGGAAATGGCCTCAGGTTGCACCAGCGGAGGTTTACACTGAATATTAGGAAAAATTTCTTCACCGAAAGGATTATCAAACATTGGAACAGGCTGCCCAGTGAAGTGGTGGAGTCACCATCCCTGGAGGTATTTAAAAGATGTGTAGACGTGGTGCTGAGGGACGTGGTTAGTGGTGGCTTTGGCACTGTTAGATTGGCGGTTGGCTGTGATGATCTTAAAGGTGCCTTCCAACCTAGATGATTTTATGATTATATGGATACAAGTAGGGCCAAGACAGGGGGTCTTTACCTTTGTGACATGCCAAAATAGTCTCTTGAAACGGACGTGCCCCCATGGGGCACACTGCTGGTCGCAGTCAGGGACTCATCCTGCAGCCCCTGGGCGAGAAGGCGAAGGGCAGCACCGCAAAGCCTTCCCAACAGGGAGAAAGGAGGCAGAGAGCCCTGTGCTGCTGCTGTGGCTGACTTAACGAGCCCGAGTCGGAGAAGGCTTCTCAGTTTGGTTCCCCAGCCCTAAACCGGGGCTTATTTTGCGGCAAAACCGCCCTCCTACTGTTTTACCGGCGGTAACTAACGGGCCGCGGGGTGCAGGGCTGCGGCGGAGCCGCCAGGGGGCGCTGTTATGAGGGGAACGGGCCTAGCCCGGCGCTCTGGAGCGGGAACCCGCTGGGCCCGGGACAGGGCGGCCGCCACCGGCCGTTCGGCCCCGGGGAGAGGAGAGCGGGTGTCGGCACGGTTACCACAGCGGGTGTGTGTTACCGTCAATACCGCTGCAGGCACCCAGAGAATCCTCCCGCTGCGGCCAGCAAAAGACAAAAGCGTCAAAGATGTTTGTTGTAAAGGCCAGAGGGGTTGAGACGGCTCAAAACTCATAAATTGGAAGGGGGGGGGAATGGGGCTGGCGTCACTGCCATGCAGGTAAAGGGCACAGCCTGACTTGCAACAGCACAGGCTTAGCTATGTTTGGGCTAGGAACAGACACGCAGAGGAAAGCGCCGAGCACAGCTTTTCGCTGGGGAGGTGATTCTGCCCCTCCGCTCTGCTCTTGCGAGACCCCACCTGGAATACTGCATCCATCTCTGGAGCACGCAACATGAGAAGGACAAGGACCTGTTGGAGCGGGTCCAGAGGAGGGCCACAAAGATGATCAGAGGGCTGGAGCAGCTCTCCTGTGAAGACAGGCTGAGAGAGTTGGGGTTGTTCAGCCTGGAGAAGAGAAGGCTCCAGGGAGAACTTATAGCAGCTTTCCAGTATCTGAACAGCACCGACAAGAAAGCTGGAGAGGGACTTTTTACAAGGGCATGTAGTAATAGGACAAGGGGTAATGGCTTCAAATGGGAAAGGGAGAGATTTAGATTAGGTATTAGGAAGAAATTTTTCACTCTGAGGGTGGTGAGGCACTGGAACAGGTTGCCCAGAGAAGTTGTGGGTGCCCCATCCCTGGAGGTGTTCAAGGCCAGGTTGGATGGGGCTTTGAGCAACCTGGTCTAGTGAGCGGTGTCGCTGCCCATGGCAGGGGGGCTGGAACTCAGTGATCTTTAAGGTCCCTTCCAACCTAAACCATTCTACGATTCTGTGATTTTGCAGTGTGACATTTATCTTCTGCACTCGAAGTGTCATCTCTTTGCACCTGAAGTTTTCTGCTTTGCTTTTCTGAGGAGCCAGGCTTTGCCAGAGCACTGGATGTCCTCCTGAAGCTACAAGACCAATGTGCATTCCCACCGCTGTTGAAGGGTTGGGATCTAGTTCAGGTTTAATGTAGATGGTACTTCTGCAATGTGTTAATCAATCACCAGCACTAGAGAGGTATATTAACAACAACTAGAGAGGTATATTAACAACGAAGCCTTTGCAGTCTGCCTGCATTGTTTGGGTTTTTTTCTCCTCCTTTGCCTTCATTGCTCAGCTATCATTACTTTGACTCTGGTGAGGTCACCTCACAGCTTTGCCAGTATATTTTCCCCCAGGGCAGCTAAATTTCTAACTTGGAGGAAAAATAAGGGAATGAAGAAGCTGGGGGAAACCATGAAGCACTTGAACAATAACTTTAGCAAGAGCCAGGCTGTAGGGACATGTCATACAAATGCCAGCATAGACAAATTCCTCTCCACCCCAATATCCTTTCAGAACTACCTGAAAGATGTAGGTAAGATAGTATGAATGTCAGTGTATTCACCTGCAGTTAGTCTTTCACTCCCATCATAGGGCAAGATAGATTTAGCCAGAGAAAACAAAAACCAGTAGAAGCAGAGGAGCTTAGCTGCATGGCTCGAAGTGGTATTTATTAGCAGGAAAGCTGGGTCTCTCCTCCCTCTGCAATGCCTGTCATCCCCTGGGACATAATGCTTTCTTCCCTGCCAGCAGGCCTGTCCCCAGTGTCACCTTCCTTTGAGCCTTTGACAGGCAGCATGAGCCATTGCTATCAGCCCACAGCGAGAACCTGCTCTATCCCATGAGCTAATTGTGGCTCTGCCCTTGACACTCCTTGGGCCACAAGGCGAGTCCATGTGTGAATATCAATTTTCCCCCACACCCAGCTTTAAAATGGGGAGGAGGTGCCTTTCTCCACTTCTCCCCACAGGAGTTCACGAGCCCTGCTCCCTGCAGGCTCCTGCTTGTCCTACACACACAGAGCCCGTTGGGCATCTGACCATCTGCCTGAGCGAATGACGGGTTTGTTTGCTCCCTGCTAGCCGCCGGGGCAGGGCTGTGCCTGGGTGTGCCGCCTGCTGAAAAGCTAACCCTGACTGCGTGTTTGCACAAAGCTCTGAACAGATGCAACGGGCTCTGCTTTGACAAGGGTATTTTTAAATCCATTCCAAACCCTGGTCAAGCCAGCTGTTCTACAAGCGAGTTGAAGGGCATTGCCAAAGCTTTGCGTTAGTGGAGGTAATGTACCCAGCAACTTGGAAATAAAGGGCCTTTATTCATGAGTTGAGCAAGGCACGTCATGGCCCCAAAGATATGTTCCTGTCTTCTCTGTGCCCTCAGAAGAAATAACTCCATTTATTAGCAGGCTGGTAGCTCTCCCCAGGAGAGCTGCACTGGGGAATTGAGTGGTTTTTGTTTCTTTAACTACAAGGAGCTGGGCTATGGTGCTGTGACTGGACTGGTACCTGTTGTGCAGCCAAAAGAGTTTGTTCATACCTGTCACCTTGGTGGTCAGGTGCTTGTTGTGTCCAACTACTTGTAAAACGTCAACATGCTGGAGGTGCCTGCTGGCACAGCGTGACAGTTAAAACACATAGGTTAGACGTTTGGCCATGGGACAATGAGGCTTCATTCCCAAATCTGCACTTGGGGGAGAGGATCTGAAGAAAAGCACAGACGCACTCCCCATAGCCCTGTGAGCATCCCTACCAAGGAGCAAAACCAAGGGAGGGAGGAGGCTGAGGCGGCATGGGACACACACCGGGCCATACCTTATGTGCTGCACCACAGCAGATATCTGCGGTCTCATGGATGGCCAGGGCAGCACGATGCTTTCCTGGGGCTCTTGTAACAATGGTGAATTACAGTGTTCAGCTGCACAATGCAAGGCAGAATGCTGTCTCACAGGATGTGCTGGGACATCGCCTGTCCCCATCCCCGGTACACCAGTCAATAAATACTAGAGCAGCTAGGGTGTGGGTGTTGGGGGTCAGGGGAGCCACCTCCCCACTGTGGCATGGCTGGCCATGGCCATGGCTTGGCCAGAGCTGAGCTGGCGCTGCACCCTGGGCACAGGCTTTCCCCATGCTGCCACTTGCTGCGACACACCCTGAGGTGGAAAATGTTGTTTTTACTGTGGCTTTGCAACGCCACTCACAAGTGATGCTGTAGGAAAGGGGTTGCTTGATTGATTGTTTTTCCTCCTTTCCCATTCCTGGAAAGAGGGGCCAGCGCAAGGCAGGCACTGTGGAGCAGGACCATGAGTCAGGAGGGCTGGGCTCGCCGCCTGCTTCTCCCCGGGGGCTCTGGAGGGGAGCCGGGCCAAGTCACAGCCCTGTGAGATGCTTGGCTTACAGCTGAACCACACTGCCAAAACTGCTAACCTTGTCCTGGGTTTTCCCTTAAGCCTCATCTCATGTTGCCTGCCCAGCACCAACCGTGCTCAGAGCTGGCTTGGACTGCTGCTACCTTGTGGCCTCATATACCACAGAACGAGGGATTCCAGCCTTTGCTGGAGGCAAGGTTTCCCTTCAGCATAGGCTGGGGTGGCAGGGACTTTAGCTCTTTCTCTTCCCCAGGCCAGAGCAGCTCTCACCAGCGGGACTGCCTCTCTCGCTATGGGGTTGGATCTCCCACTAGAAGCTCTGGGACGGCTCACACCCAGACTTGACAGCCTGTGCTGCTCCACTTGGCACGTGTGTATGGAATAGATGTGCAGTGGGCCTGAGTGAGTAAGTCCATAGCTCACTGGGCTTGTCACTCAGTGGGAGAGGAGCTCTGGATTTTGCTCTGAAAGACTGGCTGAGCTCTCTGTTAAGGTGCTGACTGGAAGGGGGAACATGTCAGTTCCTGAGGTTGGGCCTGCATTTACACCAAAGACTGCTGTTATAAACCAGCAGCTCCAGGACTTGGGTTCCAGCAGTGAAGGCCCTTAGGAGCCTGCATTTGTCACCAGGCATCAGTGAGTACTGGATGTTTCCTGCTCAGACCCCAGGGGCACTGCAGCCCAGCAGAATTTCCACCACCTATCTGCTCTGGCAGGAAAGCAACTGGCCACTTCAGGTCCATCAGGACAAAAGATATGAAATGGGCTTTCATTGCTTGGCAGCAAATGCAACAAATCCTTGCGGTTTACATAATCCCTCGGTCGTTTTATGCTGTTCAGCTGCAGGCAGCGTCTACAAGTCCATTGGGTGATGCTCAAGGCAAGCACAGCGTGAGCTCCACGCAGGAAAAGTGGTGGGTGCCAAAATGTAAGTCCAAAACCAGTGGAAGGCCATGGAAATGTATTTTTATGCAAGAATGCTTAGTCAAAAAGAGGGAGAGCTAGGTACAATTCCCTTTCATGTCAAGGAGACCAAAACCCATACCCCCTCAGGCTTATAACAGCCTGCACTGCCAGGCATAAGATATTGTGCAGGAAGGTCCTTCCAGACAAAATGCTGAAGTGCTACTACTTCAGACAGAAAAATGAAGCATTTGTTGGCTCAGAGAAAAAGCCTCTCTATTGACCAAACATCACTGCACCCTTTGGAAAGAGGTCTGGGTTCTCTTAGTTCTGCTCCAGTTTCGTAGACAAGAGCAAAGCACACGCTAGAGAACAAATGGGATTGAGATCTCATCTCCCTCATGTGAATTCTTTTACCATTAGATTACAAGGTCCAAGTCATTCTTTCCTTCTCATCTGATCTTGTCCCTGAACCATGCAGATTAAGAGGCTCCAGTGGTCTTAACACCCACGTTTCTTGAAGGCCACAGTCCTGCATCCTCCCCCGGGTTTCACACCTGCTGGTGCACGTGCCATTACAGACAGGGGAAGCTGTTGCCGCTTCTAATCAGATTTCTCCTAGTAGCACAAGCTGCCCAAATCCCAGGACAAAAGCATATGGTTCAAAGAGTCCTCTCACTCTGTTGTATGTGCAGGATTTTTTTATGTGCAAGGTTTTATGTGCAGGATCATACATTGCATCTTGGCAGAGATGATTCATTCATAGGATCTAAAACCTCCTGAATGCTGGGTGGAGACTGGAATGGAGAGGCTGCAGCGCAAGCATCCTTCACCGTCTTTCTCTCTCTAGACTACAATCTTCTTCTCTGTTCTCCAATGAACTGTGTCCTGCAATCGCACAGCTCCCCCAGATACTAATTTCAGAGAAATTGTGAGTTCCTGGGGGAAGCAGTCACTTCGGCAAAAGAACCACCTTGACTGTATGCACCCAAGGAAATTGGGACTTCTGTTATTTCAAAGTTGCATGAGAAAAGACCTCATTTTCATTTAATTAGGGATGTGTCCCCACCTGCTGTGAAATATTACTATGGTGCTTAATTTCTTCTTCACCATTTCTTTTGCTGCTTCTTCTTTTAAACAGCTAAGCAAGCTGAGCTTGGGGAAGACTCAATTACTTTGAGGTGTGTTACCAAGATCTGCTTCAGGACTGGCTTCTTGTATAAGCTGCAAGGAGCCTGGCACATGCCATTTTACTGTAAGACTCCCCCTTTTTTCTCCCCTCTCTCTTACAGGCACACATGCACACACACACACACCTTTTTCACAAGCCCTCCTTACCACTTAGTCATGTGGTTTGATGACTGCTTATACTGGAGAAGGAATGGGGCCTGTTCCCTGTTGGCCTGCCACATCTCTGCCTACACAAACGCCGGGGGGTGGGTGTAGCCTCCCTCCTCATATTACAGCCAGGTTGTGATGTCTTCAAACACTCTTCTGTGTCCAGACCACGCAGATGAGAGCACCTCTGCATGGCTTATGCTCCCATTGTCAAGGGCAGACATTTCCCAGCAACGCACCATTAGACACTTTTTCCAAATGCAGGCTGGAAGCCCGATGTTTTCATGTGACTCCAGAGGCTGAGGCAATGGATATGTGTTTCTACTAATCCAGCCCTGGAGACAGCCCCACCCTGGGAACTCAGAGCACAGCCAAGCGCCCTTCGCTTTTAGGCTCCAAATCTCAGAGGATCAAACTTAAATGATCAGCTCTGAGGGCTGTGATTCTGGAGATGGTCCTTTATCAACCCACAAGCTACCTCTGATAGTGAACACTACCCACAGGACTGGGGGGGAAGATCGCAGTCAGGCTAAGCTGGGCGGCATCCTGGGTTGCCAGGCCCCCTGCTAGCCAGGGCTGCAGATGTGATACTTGCAGAGTGCATTAGCTCTGGAGAAAGTGCTCATATCTCTCTCTCTCTCTCTCTCTCTCTCCATCTGCTGAAACCGGTTGGCAAAGGAGAGAAAGAATTTGGCGCTGTGCAGAGCCTGGCTATTCAGAAAGGCAAGAGGAAAATAAAACAGAGATAGAAATAAAGGCTGATCAGTAATCATGCTTTTAATAGCTTGTAAATATTTTTTTTTTAATTCCAGGCAACTAAGATGTACATTTGTTGTGTATATCTGACATCTGAAAAAAACAAGAGTCCACAATCTTTTCCGTTTCATCCCTTTTCTAAAGCACATAAATTAAAGTATCAGTCACCCCAATATTCAACAGTTTTATAAAGGAAAAAGTCTTGTCCTGTTTTTACAATTCAGTGTCACCTTTTTATCTGAAGCATTAGCTAAAGTTTTAGCGAGATAACTGTCTTACAACAAATAGGAAAGCTCAGAACTTAGGCTGTCCAGAAGAATTCAAGAAATTTCCACTCCCTGCTCTCAAACTTCACTTCCTAATAAAGCATCAGAGTAACATTTTAATTTCCCGCTAGAAAACAAAACACCCCAAAAACTCTTCAAACACACCTGGGAAACACTGTTTGGACCACAGAGCTTATTAAACTTAAAATATTAACAGTGCAACGATTTCCCCTTCTACATCTTTAATGCAGAACCGGAATTCACACCAGGGTGAACAAGGATAGAAAACGCCAGACTACAAGTAGTCTTTGGTGCCCAGGGCTGCTAAATGCCCTCCCACTCTTGATTTAGGTATCCAATAAAAACTCTCAGCTTTGAGAGCACCTGCAAACACGGGGACACCAGGCCACTCCGCGGTTCAGGCTGAGGCCATTTCAGCATTGCCTTGCTGAACTCAGCTCAACTGGGATTTGAATCCAGATGGGAAGATGCTGAGGACCCTCCTCTCGCACTGGTGCAGGGGCTCAGCGCTTGGCATGATTCAGCCACGTAGCTCTGGCCACCACCCAAAATTACTCCCACTGAAACTGGGGAGAGACTTCTTGCTGATTTTGGTAGGTGCATGATGACTTTATCAGCAATACAGCATGGGCCTTGATGGAGGGGGGTTGCTCTTGCCTTCTTCCCATTGCGGGGTACGTGGGTACCTGGGGGGCTGCTCCTCAGCAGTCTGCATGGGAGCTGGTGGGAATAGCCTGTATAGCACAAGGTAGATGACGTACAGGGAAATGGGAGGCAGGCAGAAACAGCTCACCTGGCTGATGTCTTCATCCGTTCCCTAGCCCTAGAAAACCTCTGATCTAGGGGAAAACTTAAAGATGAAAGTACACAAAAATAAAGCGAAAACGTGACCTTTACTGCTTTTTCATCTCCCACTGTTTTGACTAAAGAACCCAATCTGTAAGTGCAGCTAACTCCAGAGACAAATGTACTCTTTCACAGTCTTGTGTGTGTGCAGCACTAGAACAAAGTCACAACTACAGGTGCAAAGGAACAACGTTACAGTCCTCAGAAGACCTACTCTGTGCACTCACCAACAGTTTGAGTTTGCTGATAAAGTTAAGCAAAGAGGTTCATTCCTCTTGAGCACAAATGAGAATCCGTCAAACCAGCTTCTATTACAGAGAGAGTCTAAACTGACATAAATAATTATAGTCTTGATTAAAAATAATATATTATTCTAGATTTGGGGTTTTTATTAGTTTTCATGTAAAACCCCTATACTCTTGACATCTAGGAACAAAGACAAAAATAAAAACCAGGCACTTGCTGTGCCTTCTCAAGCACTATTGTGGTGTTTAAGGGACACAGAGGAACTTAACAAACAAGATTAATGCCTACAGTGGAAAACGAGAGGAGTTCTTCATGCCGTTGGCTTTTTCAAGTCTCGGATCTGCTTAATCAGGTAGTTCTTCTCATCAGTGAATTGTTCATCATCCGTCCTCTCTTTCTGGAAATTGCTCAGAAACTCAATTAGCTTGGGTTGGTTTTTCAACAGGATCTCCACAATAGGCTGTGTTTTGTTTGGACTGGCCACAAAAACCTAACATGCAAACAAAACCGGGCACAGGGAGACACAGAGAGAGAAAGAGAGAGAGGAACATCAGTCACGACATCCCCATAAGTTATTTTCTAACAAGTCAGCCAAAGGCTGGCAGGCAGACACTGTGCTGCTACACACCTTGTCCCAAGGCACAGAGAGAGGAGTTACAAACATGTTGGTTCAACAGCAAATTGAGGCAAAGCTATGCCTGCGTGGGGTATCGCTTCCCTTTAATTTTGTTCTTTGTTGATAAAAGCATTTGATTGTAAACCCAGCTGTTGAGAGCGGGCTATCAATTCTCAGCCTCTTCCACATGCAAGACTTAAACACACAGAAATTAATTATCAGGAGAACGGAAAAGCTTTGTGTCAGTATTGATATCGTTTCCATACTAAACCAGGCCTAAAATTAGACTTGCCAGCTTTGTTTTGGTTTGGAAAAATATGTCAGAGGCTCCAGTTCCCTCTGCCTAATCCATTCGTGGGAGCATGGAAATTTCCAGCAGCAGGAGGAGCAGGACCACCATGGTGCGATGCTGCCTTCACTGTCCTCACTAAGCAGAGGAGGGTGGCAATGCAGGGAGGGGATACTCACCTGGCACAGCCAGCCCAGCACTGTGGGCTTACTGGTCTTCTCAAATAGTAGTTTTTAAGGATAAATCTAGCCATGCTCTGATTTTTCCTCCTGCAAAGCCTAAAGCCGCAGAGTTTTCCAGCTCTGAACATGACCCCCTACACCAGGGGGTCATGTTCTTTAACCTTTTCTTTGCTTTATGTGCCAGCTGATGACAGGAAACTTAAGGCTGGCTGTAAAGGCCAGCAGTGACAAGCTCTTCACAGGGACCTCAGGATGCTGCGGAGATGCGGGCTCTGCGGACATCAGTCATGGAGGGCAAAGGGGGCGGCGGGAACACACACGCAGCACACCCCCAGCCACCCTGGGGGAAGCTCCCACATCTGGCTTGCCACTGAGGTTACCATGGCTGGTCAACAAAACACCGCCCGAGCGCTTGTGCAACGACATAAATAACTTGAGTTATTCTTTACCCGATGAGAAGAAATTAAGGATGGACAGGACTGGAAAATGTCCAGTTTCCCTCCAAGCCTGTTCAAACCAGAATGAAAACAAACATCTGCTGACAGTACAGAATGGCATGTTGTCCAGCCGAGCACAGGCGGCACTACCACTCACTGCTGGCTCTAGACCTAGGGCTCTTCTGCAGGTTTATTTATCTCCACTGAGATGGCCCATATGAAAACCCAGGCCGTGTCCAGCTGCACAGGAAGCCGCCATGTTACATGATGAGGAACATGCATACACCCTCTGGGGGGCTGCGTTACAGCCCCTTGCCCCCAGAAACAACACCTGGTAAAGCCTGGAACGGGATTCAGTCTGCACCCATTGTTAGGCTTTGTATGTTAGGGGATGTTACACAAGTGGTGTCGAAAATGCCACAGTGGGGAACATGTGGAAGGAACGGGGCTCAGCACACATCAACAGTGCCACACTAAGTACTTCTGGCCAGACAGGGAGTTAGTTAAGACTATTTTTTTTATTCCACAAAGGTGAAGGGAAGTATCTAATCTCAAACCCTGGCATCCTGATGCCATAAGAGCCCTAATCCCTGCCTATACTTTTGTCTTCTCTGGATCCCTTCTCCTCAGGTAGCTCCTAGGAGTCCCTGCTTCAAGGTATTTTTTTCTCTGGGGAAAGAGCTGCAGCCTCTGCCGTGCTGGGTGAATGCTCCCAGGCCCCAAGTCTTTTACAACGTTTTCCTTGATTTCATGGCCAGGCCGTGGTCCCTGTGACAGTATATCTACAGTTACTCACACCCTCTTTGCACAGGCCTCCGTGTCGCCTTTTTCAGAATACCTTGAGCTGTAATACCAAATAATTTCTTTTTATGCCTACTTGCCACCTAAAACTTCCCAAGAGTAGCACCAACAGCCCCAGCTCCCAAGGATCCCTTCAGAGCAGCCATCCTAAAATAACAGCTTTTCTGCATGATGCTCCAAGCACTCAGAGTGCAACATCTTACCAGGGACACATCTATCAGTGGGTCGGACAGACACTTCACAGTTCTCACTCCACTTGATGGACTGTCGATAGCTGATTGCTCTGTTGCTGCCTGCAGCATCTGAAAGCAATATCCCCTCCCTTGCAAATAACTTTGATACGCTGCTATTGATGAGTTGGTTCCCCATATGAGAAATAAAGGGTTTGGGAATGTAAATCACTACTGAATGTACTTCACAGCTTTCCAGTCCGCGCCTTATCTAGGGAACACAAATCCTGAGATCTCGTGGGTACGAATATTTGGCTCTGGCTGAGACTGCAGCACATGACACTCTCAGCTCAAGCAGCCCTATGATGCAGCTTCCCATGTGCTGACCTACAGCAGGACACCACGCTGATGGAGGCTGGATACTTCCAGGATTTGGACTGTGATAAGCTCCCAGTCACCTGGACAAGTTTCCTTTGAAAAAAGCAGTACATAAGCCTATGGCCAGGGATGAGGAACATAAACATTACAGATCTTCATTAAAAGTTTTTAATTTCAAAGTTCAGTTCCCCCTTTGTGGCCAGAAGAAAACCATCAAGTACACTGACAGGACCTGTATTTTCAAAAATAATCTGATTATGGTGCAAATGGGAACCATTAAAGAAGGCCTGATCTTGAAGTGCTCAACATCTTTCTTCAATGAATATTAGGCCTCCTTACAAAGATAACTGAAGGCTGACTCTCAAAATGAAGAAATCTGAATTATTCTTCTTGTAAAAGCTATCAGGTCTGCAAACAGAGCTGGAAAGTTTTAGTGGTAAACCTAGTAAATACCAGCATTTCATATTGGTCCTATGACTAGTACTACCACAGCAAGTAATTAAAGAACTTGGTTTAATAGAAGACATCACATCCTGTTTATCTTCCTGCTCGATTATTTCTAGATTATAATCTTCCCCTTGCAATACTGTCAAACTGAACATTCAAACAAAGATCATCTTGACTGCCAGTCTTGCTCAGTGTCAACAGGGACTCGTAAAGACAGAATGTTAAAGGACCAGAAAATTCCTGAAATGTTATTCAATACTTCGGCTAAGCAAACAGAATCAGTTCTGCCAGTATCAACTAATCAGCTTCACAAAGCCCAGGATTAGGACCACCATGAGACTTTACTTTTAAAAGAGCCCCCCACATTCAAAACTCTGTAATGTCACAGAGGAGGAGATAAATCCCTGACAACAGAAATCATTATTAATGCTATCATCTGGAACATTTCTACTAAAATGAAGTATAACTGAAGCTAAAACACTTCACAGAGAACTTTGTTTCACCTGTGGTTTTATTATGAAAGGTTGTGTGTTCTAGAGCACTTAATTCAGATATACGAGAAAGACAGAAACCAAAATAGAGAGAGTACTCATATTGAAATGACAACTCTAAAAATAGCCATTTCAGCACAGTTCTGTTTTGTGAATATTTGCAAAAGGCCTGGAATGAAAATCAACTCTGAAGCTTCAAAAGTTGTCCAAAGTGGAACTGTTGCTCTCTTCTCCATTAAAAGTCATACACTGGATTTCTTCAGACAAATAGCAAAATCACTTGATTAGAGAATCTGACCTTGTTTCCATACAATTAATAACCAGGCATCACCACTCTCTGGGACTACAGCAGAGCAAAAGCGATTACAGAGGTTGAATACCCTGGATTGGGTATTTTAAAAATGACTCTGGGGTCACACACAATCCTACTCTGTCAGGAAACTGCACACAAAAGTGCTTTACTGTTCATGTTTTTTATAGTGTAGTGCTTCACAGAACACTTCTTGACCTATAAACTCTACAGCTAAGAAATAGAGAGGACACATCCCCACAAATGTGGTTTCAGCTTCGTACCAAAAGGAAACTGTCACTACGGTCAAATTATGTGAGACCACTTGCAGAGCAAGCTGCAGGATGTAGCTCTGTAATGTGCATGAAAGAGAATGGAAAAATGAAACTAAGGTCACAAAACACAATGTACCCATTCTATTTTTAGATTTAAACAGTAAAATATATCTTGCTAAATGTCTGCTTAAGAACAAGAAAGTTGCATAATCCCAATTCACCGCTACAGGGTGTTTTCCTCAAAATAATCTAATTGTTTATGTGAAAGCCAAGAGAGCTTGTTGGTTCCCCATATGAGAAATTTATGAGCGCCTTTATTTGTAAACGCATAAGGTCAAAGGAAAAACTGCACCATGTTCACAGATGTCTGAAAGCTTTGCTCTCCCTTACAGGCCAACTCAAAGCAGCCTCCACTACTAACTCACAAATCCATCACAGGAGCTGGAGAGCCCTTCCCAACTTTTAGTCCTCAAAGCATGCATGCTCCAGACTGGGACCTCTTCACTGAAATCAATGCAGAGAAGAACTCGTGACTCTTAAAGCCTGCAACTCCCGTTGGATTATTTATGGAAGAGGAGGAAAGGTGTGAGGTGTGTTAGCTTTTCCTAATGATTAAATACTGGCTAATCTTCATACATACATTGTCTGGGATGTCCAGCCACAGGCCTTTAGGATGGTGCTGCAAGGCAGAAGCTCCATTTTGCTCAGGCAAAAGGAAGAGAAGGAGGTGGAGCTAGGAGGAAGATCAAGTACCTCCTCAACAGAGAATGGAAGGAGGCACTGCAAGTGGGCAGTCTTTCGATTTCCCACCCAAAGCATCCTAGATGAGTGAAATGTTCTCAGAGCTTAAAGGGGTGCTGGCAGTTTCAGCCACAAAATGTTCCTGCAAAATATTTTTGCACTAGAGGTGCTTGTCATTTTCATCTCTATCTTAGAGTTTTGAATCTTCAGTAATTAGAAATTGCCTCAGGGAGGTAAGAGTCACATGCCTTTTTTTGGGTCAGCTGGGGCATGGGAGCGTTGGAATCTGGACGCTCACAAAACAAGCACTTTTTCATTTCAACTGCGTCTAACTGGTGAAACATCTAAATCAGGTAATTTAAACCCAAATCGTTTGGCAGCTCAGAGCAGCAAGTATCCACTTCTCAGCAGACCTTTGATTTCAAATCACTGCGTTTAGTCTACTGTAATTTCAACCAGGACTGCACACTTTAAAAATGCAGGCACAGTTTAAAATTTATGCAATGAAAAGCCGAGGACAAGATTCCTCTCCCAGTTACATTAGCACGGAATTATTACAGCTGACAAGAGAACTGAGCTGAGGGACACGAACCCAGAAACAAGAGGCAGGGACACTGCAGAACAGGGCACAACCAGCCAGTAGCGTTTTCCCCCATTCTCTTAAATATTTAAGGATTTCCTTTAGTAGTTCTCAAGAAGTTAGAATTCAATTTAAGAAGTGAAATCAGAGGAAAATGCTCTTCTCTGACCTGTTCTGCAAAGCTAATTTGCAATGCAATTTTCTATAACACTCTATAACTACCCTGCCCACCAGGGAGAAGCTGAGTGCTTCTACATCCAGTTAGCCCAGGTCCCTCAGTGAGGACCTAAAAGGGAGGCTCTGCCGCACCTCTAGAGTTACTCTAGTGTGCTGCTGGTGGTTAGAAACGAGCAATTTCCAGCTGACCAGGTTCTGCTCTGAGTCTGCCATTTCCCCACAACGAGCACTATGCAGGTGAGAGAGCGTGAGGCGCACCGCGGCACCACTTAAATGCTGCTGAGAGGTACTGTTGGAAAAAACAAACAACATCCCATGGAGGTTGCTATCTGGGGACAGGGTTTGGCCCTTTGAACTGAAGAGACAGTCTGTTTAATATCTTTATCAATGATCTGGATGTGGGGATCGAGTGCACCCTCAGTAAATTTGCAGGTGACACCAAGCTGGGTGCAAGTGTTGATCTGCCTGAGGGTAGGGAGGCTCTGCAGAGGGATTTAGACAGACTAGATCTGCCAAGGCAAGATGGATGAGTTTCAATAAGGCCAAATGCTGGGTCTTACATTTCGGCCATAACAACCCCCGTCAATGCTACAGGCTTCAGGAGGAGTGGCTGGAAAGCTGCTCAGCAGAGTGGGACCTAGGCGTGTTGATTGATAGCCGGCTGAACATGAGCCAGCAGTGTGCCCAGGTGGTCAAGGAGGCCAACGCCATCCTGGCCTGTATCAGGAATGGTGTAGCCAGTAGGACCAGGGAGGTGATTTTACCCCTGTACTTGGCACTGGTGAGGCCTCATCTTGAGTACTGTGTTCAGTTTGGGGCCACTCACCACAAGAAGGACATTGAGACGCTGGAGCGTGTCCAAAGAAGGGCAACAAAACTGGTGAAGGGGGTTGTTTAGCCTGGAGAAAAGGAGGCTCAGGGAAGACCTTATCCCTCTCTACAACTATCTGAAAGGAGGTTGCAGAGAGGTGGGAGTTGACCCATTCTGGCAAGTAACAGGTGACAGAACAAGAGGAAATGGCTTCAAGTTGCACCAAGGGAAGTTTAGATTGGATATTAGGAAGATTTTTTTTACTGAAAGGGTCATCAGGCAATGGAATGCATTACCCAGGGCAGTGGTGGAGTCTCCATCCCTGGAGGTATTTAAGGGTCATGTAGATATAGTGCTCAGGGACATGGTTTAGTGGTGGGCTTGTCAGCGTTAGGTTAATGATTGGACTAGATGATCTTACAGGTGTTTTCCAATCTAGGAGATTCTGTGATTCTGTGACACAGCATTACCACCCTGGACTGTTTGCTTTGCTGGGCACTTGAAGACCTCAGCATTATGCCCCTGTGGTAGCAATCACAAGCAGCAAAGCAAGGCTCAGCCTACAATATCTCTACTCTTCACTGGAAATGGGATGCAACATACTGGAAAATTAAAGGAAAGGAGGAATGGGAAAGCAGAATGGGAGAAACAGCAATGTGTGACATGGTTGCACACTGGAATCCTTTCAAGTTATTCCAAATGCCTCTTGAAATAAGCAAAATCAGCTGTTGCCAAGGCCTGACCCCCTCCCCCCCATCATTAATTCAGGAACAGCAACTCATGTGTTTCATACATAAAATCAGGCATTTATTCACAGAGTGGCTAAGAGAGCCCAATCCTCTGATCCCTTCCCTCCGTAGGCATCTCAAAGGCTGCAAGTGTTTGGAGCCTGACTGCTCTCTTATCTTGGAGCCACATACCTCCTGATAAAGAGGAGGAGGAGAAGTTACTCACAGTGGTTCAGCTGACTATGGAGGAAGTCAGCAAGGGAACAGCTTACCAAGCTGCTTATTTCAGGGAGGGATTTTTTTTTTTTAATCCTCCTTGAAGCTTTTTTTTTTTTTTGGAAACGAAAAGCTTTTTGGAGAAGCTGCACATCCTCTAAGCCTCCACAATGAAGATCTGAAAGCTTTTTTCCGAAGCAGAAATGCGAGAAGTACAAAACTCAACAAGTCACCCTGAATTTGTGGAGGGTGATGTAACCTTTTCGCAATAGCATGCCTTTTGGTGTGATCCGGTATCTTTCTTAACCATCTTGGGGAAGGATATCCTTACAGGCTTAATATTGCTCTTCTGAAAATCATTAACAACTCTATTTACATAGCTTGAAATTAACGTGCTCATTCCAAATTAGAAGTAGTTTTGCGTAATAACAATCCAACTCACCCTCTGTCCCAGAGTAGAGAACTTTTTTGATAGGAAAACAGTAAACTTTTCACTTATTAACATTAATCATCATGAAAAAAGGGACACTGGTTGGGTCTGGTAATTAAACTTTAAGACTGCCTTAATGATCACTGCAAAAGGACGGAAGGATTAAACTCATTTCAAGCTCAGATTTACCAAATCTTTTTAATACCTTTCAAAGCAAATTGTGTTTGTACTGATGCACAGCACTAGCCCCATCTACTTTTGGTCTTAATGTAGAGTTTTAAGACTTTTTTTTTTTTAACATTTACCCAGAATCACATGGTAAAATGACCTAAGAATTGGGAGAGGGTACCCTGGATATGACCTAGAAGCTGAGTGTTTTGTTTACCTGTAGCATCCACCTCATTGCTACTTGATTGACTACCCTCAGCCCAAACCAAAACGATGCTGCTCTAGAGCTCACCTGAATGAAGGCAAATAGAAATCAGAGGCTGAGTGATAGAAAGGTTTTCAGTTAAGGCATTCTCAAATACTGGAAGTGACTGTAAATCCCAACCTTTGCCTTAATTTTCTGGGCTTTCTCTTGCCCACCTTGAAAGACACTTTTATGAGGAAAAGAGAAAGTCTGCCATCTCTACTGCTCATACTAGCTCACCTTGAACACGTGGAATGCTTCAAACTGAATGTTGGGGCTTTTATCTCGCAGCAAGTTCATCATCAACTTCAGATTTTCTGGTTTGCTGATGTATTTTGTCATGATGGCAAAGTTGTGTCGATCCAGAATCAATTCACCCAGCAGCTATAGAGACAATTAAAAAAAAACCCACAGGTTTTTCAGTCTGCCACATTATTTTTGAATGTAAAGAAAGCAGCAACATATTTTAATGCTTGCCTAAGAGGTTTCAATGCCCCTACCTTTAGAAAAAAAGTAACTAGATTTGTTATCATGCAGTGAGTTACTTAATGCCCAGTAATACTCATCTTCTAAATACTACAGAGAGGGATCCCGCATATGGGCTGGGTGTAATAGAAGCTGGTGTGAGCCAACTGGGACAGAAGGGACAGAAGCAAGTGTAATGCAGCTGTCCCACAAAGACACTTTAATTTCATTCGGATGTTACGTTAACACGCCTAATTGGTCCCATCTGCAGGTCATGTGAGACTTGGTGGTGTAGCAGCAAGCAGCACCAGACAGAGACTTTCAAGTTCACATTACTCTCAAGTTCATTTTAACCCACGTTCTGAACCAAAGTACGGATTTGAGGTCAGAGGAAAAACGACAATGCTTATTCCATAGAAACGGCCCAATGCTTCACCAGAGATCCAGGAAAGAAAATTCACAGCAAGCTATTGTGCATTATAAGAGTGAAGCAAGGCTTAGCCTACAATATCTCTACTCTTAACTGGAAATGGGATGCAACATACTGGAAAACGAAAGGAAGGGAGGCATGGGAAAGCAAAATGGGAGAAACAGCAACGTGTGACATGGTTGCACACTGGAATCCTTTCAAATGCCTCTTGAAATAAGCAAAATCAGCTGTTGCCAAGGCCTGACCCCCTCCCCCCCATCATTAATTCAGGAACAGCAACTCATGTGTTTCATACATAAAAATCGGGCATTTATTCACAGAGTGGCTAAGAGAGCCCAATCCTCTGATCCCTTCCCTCCATAGGCATCTCAAAGGCTGCAAGTGTTCAGAGCCTGACTGCTCCTCAAGCACTCATTTCTTTTTTTGTTAGAAAGTACATGGCTGCTTCGTTGCCATACATGCACCTTGATATTCTGCATAATGTGGAGTTCAAATTTAGAAGGAAAGTGCTGAGAAACTTTACTTTACCTTCAAAGATTGTCTCTTTGTTACGTAATTCTCAGAGTGAAGGAGTTTTTCATAATCCTCAAAGATCTAGAGTAACAAGAAAACACAAATGCATTTGATTCATGTCCGTCCTTTCTCCTCCCAGTCCTTCCCACCCCACAGGAGCAGCAGACGCCACAGCAGTGCCGCCCTCTAACACTTCACTGCTGTGCCAGGCCCAGCTCTCATGGCCTTTTTTCTTGGCTGGGTATCACGCAGTGAATTAATGCCCAGGAACACTCCTCTTCCAAATACTGCAAAGAGGGATACCACATATGGACTGGATATGACGGGAGCTGGTGTGAGCCAACTAGGACAGAAGTAAGCCAGTGCCTCTACAGCCTTCTCTTACAGGAGAGTGAATCTGCTGCCAGGACACATGGGTCCAGCGTGTAACGTCCACTCACTCATATCGTGGTCATGACTTGCTTTGTGATTTAACACAATACCCCAAACTGGTGACGGTGCATCCCGCTCTGGCATACGCAAAAAACTCCTTTTGTGAGGTGCCACCTGCCTTGAGCAGCTCATTAAAGCTGTTTGCCCAACGAGGGTCACTAGGAGTCAAGTGTGTGCGGGCTTTTGCGGGATCGGACCAAGGGAATCTTGTGGTCAAGAAGACTGAGAGAGAAGGCTGCAATATATTCAAACCATCTACCAAACAAGCAAAAAAACCTCAACACTGCTGTCCAAGAATCATCTAACAAAATGCTCACTTCCACAATTCATACTTAAAATTTTAAATGTCAAATAAAGGTAGAACAGGGATTGTTCCAATGCAGTGGTTCAGTACTAAGAGTAAAGATTAGCAGAGACACTAATTTTGCTCCAGTTAAGCTGCATTTGTGACTCAGCAATATCTTTATATAACCTTCTTGGTAACTCTAGAATGAAAGAAATAGTGTTCAGCCTTTTCACTTTGGCAATGAAATAAAGAATACCTCAGGTAACATAAGAACGTAACCCGTAGTCTAATTCCATGATCCATATCAGTCCGATTTTAGTTGATTCCAATGGAATTTTTCTGACCCACATTTCATTCAAAACTGAGCCAAAAAATCAAAGTGAAGAATGGCAGGAAACCAAGGGACTAATTGCCTTAGGATGGTAAGAGGAATACTCATACCTCAGTCCCCAGTGAGGTACATACAATTTCCAGCAATGCTAAAACTTCTTCCAGTAACTCTTCTCCTTTGTCCCAAAGTATTATCTATGACACCAGTATGGCCCTATGAGTGCTGGAATATCACAAAACTCTTTAAAAATGCACACGCTTTTTTTCCCCCGTAATCTATTTAGATACAAAATAGACGGTTCTGTTCACATACGAGGAGATGCAATGCATGCAGAGAGGAACAAAACTTGCCTTTAAACTATGAGTGCTCCTGAAACCTTGGCACGTGTCCCCACATGTGTGCAGAGGGGGTACCTCTATTTCAAATGCCATGTGAGGATTCTGCTTTGGTAAAAGCAATGTTTAGTTTTGCAGTCCTATGTGACTCTTTGATATGGAGTATGAAACCCTCCGCTATTGGAAGTGCACCTTTTTCAACTAAGCACGAACAGATTTTAAAAAAATTGTTCTATGATTTACACTTACCACATCATAATTTTGTTCCAGAAATTCTGCTACCAACAATTTGTGTCGCGTTAACAGATCCTGGGGAAGAATAGAGAAAGGTTACTGGAGAGAGCATGCTCATTTGATTGTCCCTTAATTCTCAAATTTATTTTAGCATTTTTTACCACGTCATCTTTTAGAAGGTATTTACAACATTATTTCTATAGACCAAAAGCATTTAAAAACAAAACTGCATTGCGCGTTTATTGGGATTTTAAGGAGAATTCAGTGAATGCTCACAGAATCAATATAAAAAACTATTCTAACACTCACTCTTTATATTCATTTCCATTCCCACCTTTTCTTAAAGTCGTCGTGCACAATAAACTGGGGTGGGGGAAAGGAAGAAAGTAAATGAACCTTTACAGAGGGATCGGCTATGGTCCCAAAGCCAAAAGTGATCTTCAATCTTCACCCCAACCAGGGGTCCGGATGGGGACAAATTAACAAGTGATCTGCATGCTACCCCACAGCTGGAAAATTATGCTGTTTTATCAATTGCTAGTGCTCATCTCAAATGAATACAACAAGGCAGACTCAAATTCAACCACTGTATGTATACATTTATTTCTTTAAAGCCTAAAAGTTAGGCACCAATCTAAGCTAACCATCTCGGCTCCATCCTCAGAAAGGGGTCTCAGGTCGGTGCGATGAATTTCTTTTGTGGCCAGTTTTCTGCCCAAGGTGGCCTTACTGACACAAGCAGTAGCAGACCTTTAAGACAGCTGAAGCTTCATAGGAGGCATCCCATCCTAAAAGGCCAACTAATTCAAAGTTAAATTAAAGCAACCTCTCCCACAGAATGGCAACATGGTGCTCAGCGACAGAGATGCAAATGTTCAGCTCCAGAAGAAATCGAGTCTCTTTACCAGATAAATAGCCATGAAATGAAGTGGCCAGTTTGAGGCATTTAAATTTCATTTTTATCCTATTGCCTCCTTTAAAAAATAACGCTGATCACAATAAATGCCTGATGAAGTCCATTCAAGTCGATATTTTTTTCAGTGAATCAGTTGCTATCTTTTTCATCATCTTTTCCTTGGTTTCCTTACCCACAGTCAGAGACTGAAGCTGATGAGTAGCTGAAGCAGATGCACAGACACATCCTCTACAGCATCACAAATAAAAGAAATCCTTTACATACTAATCCTTTAATTTATTTTTACCATCAATTATAAGAAGAAAGCAGAGTGCTATAAAATCCAGTACATGTTTTTAACACATTCCTTTATTTAGCAGGACTGCAATGATAGCAGTTTAAAAGGCTGAGTGCAACAAATGTGATTCACAAGCTTTTATGCACGGCTCTTCGGAGGCAAGTACAACATTTTTCAATAGGGGGCACAAATGGAATAGAATCGAAAATGAGTTTTTCATACAAAATCATGAGAGAGCGTGGAGCACCAGTATTCAATCAGTGCTCTTTCCAACTGCTGTATCTCTAAATACAAGCAGTTTTCCTCTGCATTTTTAGCAGCTCTGTTTCCTCTCTGCAGTGCACCTGGCTGAATTTAATTAAGACGTACATCTCCAAATCATCAAAAATTTCAATACTTCCCTACTATAAATATCCTCAGACTTTAATGCACATTTAATTAAGCCTTCCTCTGGTGCATAGACTATCCAAGGCTTTCAGCTCTGAACCAGACACCCTGGTGGCAACACCACAAACCCAATAAGATGGAAACAGAACTGAAAACACGACTTCAGTAATCCAGCCAGCAAGCAATCATAGCACTTATTTTTACAGTATTAGAACTAAGGTAGCTCCATATTTCATGATTCAGTTGCTTCCAGATCACTTGCTGTTCCAGCTGTTCAGAGTAACAGACAAATAGGAGATGAGGTGAACAGCTGGTTTATTTCCAGAACTGACCATGTATTGAGTCAGGCAATTTAAAGTAAGTGGCAATTAAAAAAAAAAAAAAAAAAGGCAGTTTATAGATTTTCCCCAAGCATTTTAAAAGGTGATTTCTGACCTATGTCTGAGGATGAACTGCCCTCATACTCCTCTCTTGTGAGTGCACGTGAGGATGTACAATCCTATTTTTAAATCTTGCTAAAAATACATTCGGATCACAGGGGACAGAAGTAAGTTCCACAGCTGTAGATCCGTGAACAACATCCATCCCTCTTCTTTTGGGAGGGTTGCAGCAGTCTGCAGCCCTTGCTACAGCTTAACTGCCCTTTGTCCCCGTCTGGACCCCTGGTTGGGCTGAAGACTGTCCATCATCAACAACACACTCTGCTGTCGTGCTCAAAGCAGGACCTGGGCAAGACATGCAAATCTCTTCTGCCAAGTTGGGAACAGAGCCCAGGAGCGCTTTTTTCTGACGAGAGACAAATACTCTTCTGAGCATAGGGTAAAATGCAAGAGACAGAGGATTTCAATATCTCAGCTGCATTTTTATACAGTCCTACACATGTGTCTTTACTTGTCAGTATTTCTGTGCTACTTCCACTTTCATATCATTTACCTAATGAACACAATGACAGTGCAACTTAAAATAAGATGCTGCTATCGATTAACAGGTGTTTGAAGTGGTCATCCTGCTCAACTCATTACTGACAAATTCAATGTTCTCTCCATTATGCAAATCTTTACCCCATTCAGTAGGTTAGTAAAAACTGAGGCTGGGTTTCAGTATGCATTGAATCACCGAGCTGAACTCTTAACATTCCTTACAGTTATTCCTAAGGTCTATCTACTCATGTTTCTAATTAGCTTTGAGAGGAAAGAATGAACAACGTGTTTCTATGACAGCAAGCAACCCACTGATAGAAGAAAAGAGAAGTTAGTCTATATTTAGACAAGTCTTTACCTGAAAAGAATTTTCCCCAGCTTTCTTAAATTATTTTTCATAAATAGACTAATCTTCCCTGTACATTAAGCTCATAGGCACCAAATTTTCCTCAAAGACTATTACCTTGAAGGTCTATAGAAGACTATTGCACCTAGAAGGCAAGATGATGGTCACGTACAAGCTCCAAGAAATTTGGCAAGCTTCACCCAATTTCGTTTTTAATACAACACAGAGACTCCATACAAAGTCTATGCAGTGCTTTCACCTATTTAGCTTGTAGCAGTATGGTCCTTACACTGAACCATGGGTCACAAAAGTAAGCATACAAATCATTTGTAGAATAATCAGCGGGCACAGCATTAGTCTAAACTTGACTGCCAAACTCAGAAGGGCCAGCAAAAATTAGAGGATTTTAAAAGTGAATTTTAAATGACTCCTTCTGTTTACTAGTTGTGGTCAGGATGGGTAGTGGTTTTGTCTCCAGGGCAAGGTAGGGAGAGAAAAAGGTTATGTGTTTTACAAGATACACAATACGTGATTAATTTGAGTTTTAAATGGTTGCATAAAAGCACCTGGGTTATCAAGATGAAGAACATTAGTGAAATGTAAATCTGCATTGAATTAAAGATTCTTTGCAGACTTGATCACTGTTGTGAATCCAATTACAAACAGATCAAGAATTAATTCTATCCTTTACTGAACAATAAAAAAGCCACCCAGTTTAAAGGCAACACAGCATTCAGTGATGACTACTGATGGAGTGCCTTTTCTGACACAACACTATGACGCAGGTATCCACGAATTTACCTTGAATGTAGCAAAGGCATCAGAAGCTATATCAAATGTTGACATTTCCACATATTTAAAAAAGTCTCTGAACTGTTCCGAAAAAAGTATGATTTTGGCCAAGGGTTCATGCCGGATACACTCTCTCAGCATAATTCCACAGCGTAAGGCAATATTTGGGGATTCATATCTGAAGAAGGAAAAGAAACAGAAAAGATCAAAACGTAGAAGAACAGAGATAAATGGGCACTTTTCCAGCAATGGGGAACTTTGTAGCATAGGAACGCGTGTGCCAGAGGGAACACGACACACGGCCGGCAGCTCCTAGCCACAGCACCGTACCCAGCTTCAGGACTTCAGCCCAAAGCTAAGGAGCAGACGCACAGATAAGGCTGCCTGTGTTTCCCATCGCAAACCTCTGCCTTCGCAAGCCAAAACGCATTTTGGTGTAAATGTGCATTACACCTCCTCTCTGCGGAAAGACCGTGGGGAGTGTGTAACGTTTCAGCAGAGCTCCTTCACCCTTTTAGATTTGAGAAAGCAAAGCCCATACAAAATAACAATCTTCCTTTTCAGCTTTAATTCTGAACTCCTCAGTTTATCCAAGAAAAATAGAACACCTCGCGATCATCCATCACCTCCCACTCCTCTTCTAGAGAATGTTGCTCTAGAATATTAATGTCTAACGAGGAAGGTAGGAAGAGTCTATCCAGGCAGTCTACACAGGATTAAGCTTTTGGTAGCTCTGAAGATCCTTTTTTGCAGTTTAGGAGGAATTCTGCTCAATCCCTCCTCTGCAGAGGCTGTGACTTTGTTCAGGAGACAAGAATTCATTCCTCAAGTTACAATCCTGTTATGGCACACGCATTGCAATAGCCAGGAGCCAGCACACTTCTCGATCCTGGAGATCGAGGGAGGGGGGAGGCAATTCAGATCATCTTCTATTTCTATAAAGTCTGGATTTCTTTAAACCTGAAATTAATCTGAAACAAAACTGCTAGAAACACAATTTAAAAAAAAAAAAGAAAGAAAGAAAGAAAGAAAGGATGAAATCCAACAGTCAGAAAGGACTTAAAATGAACTTCTTCCAGCAATCTTCAGTCATGTGAAAGCAGTGAAGTCCAAGGGGACAGAAAGCACGCTCTTTCAATAAGCTGGTTATACTATATCAGAACTGTGTATTATCACCCAGAGCTTATCAGCATCATGTTTCCTTTGCACAATTAATTCCTATCACTAGGCCAAAAGAGAAAAAAAAAAAAACAACCAAACAAAACACCCGAAGAAAAACACAAAATGCCATCTGTGCTGTAAGTGAGTGGGCCTTCAAATTTACCATCAGCTTGCAATCTAAAAGAATGGTAGTGTTTTGTGAGCATACCAGAGCTGCATACTTCAACCTGATGTCAACAATAGTTGGCTTAATGAAAAATGAATTGCTATTCCAAACAGGCAAATGAAACTTCCCACCCTCAAGGAAATGCAGGCACTCAGGCCCCTATTTGTTTCCTTTGGGGAAACATTTGCAAATGTGAATTTATAACTCCTTAGACAACACAGAGACAAGGCATACCTCTCCTTGACTCCATTAACAGGAAGACTAATTTTCAAGCAACAAGAGGCGGAGTTGCTCCTAAGAGTGCAGCCAGGAAAATATTTAATAGTTGGCTACGGAATATTTTGGTTGGAATAAAAGCAAATTACATTGTTTCCAGCACAATTACTTTTTAAAACACAACTATCAACAGAATCATTCTTAGTCAAATGCTCCATTATCTGGAAGTGGGTTAAGGACCTTTGGCTGTTCACATAAGCGAGGGAAGTTGGGTTTGGCTCCTGGAATATGCCTGGAAGAAGTTTACATGCTGCCTGGGCATAACTGGCATGTTCTCTGCACCCACACTTACATGCAAAGCCACCAGGCAGGAATGAGAGATATGTGCTTCAAAATCACTTCTAATGAGCAATTAGTGTTCTATGCTGATGTACTCCTGCAGCAGAAAAAATAATACAGAGTTCTTCTTTGTTCAGATGAACTTACAACCTGAAGAAGCCCCCACATGCTGACTACTGGGGCAACCAGAAAAGGAAATAATGGACTTGAAGTATTTCAAAATACTTACTGTGGAGGCTGAAAGAGGCAAGACTGAGATCAGAGATGCATCTCAGCGCAAAGGGAATCGTACTTGTGCAGCTAGTGCAGAAGGTGGTACAAGGTAAGGAGCGCAGGCAGGAGATTAGGAAGGCATCGAGCCTTGGAGACGCAAGGTCTTGACAAACAGCTACATTCTGATCTGATTTTACACTAACTTCTATAGCTTGAGTTTAAAAAAAAAAAGCAGTGAACTATGTGCTGTATGGTTTTCTGAAGCTGAGAAGCCAACAAGTAGCCAACAAGTAAAACGAAGCCTAAAAGGTAAGAACAGTTATCTCAAGCTGGCAGTGCCGCCAGAGTATTAAGCAGGAAACATGGGGTGAGAGCTCTGATTCAGGATCCTTCCCACTCCACACAGCTCACATTATGCAACAAAAAAGCAACCTTTTGTTGATGCTATTGGGAACTGACTGTCAGGGGCAGAGGAAATTTTGCATCCAATACAAGTGAGACAATGACAAGTCTTCAGAAGAGTCCCAGGCCATTTCTTTTATAGTCATGGTTGAATTTTTCTTTTTTTTTTTCCTCTCCAAATAATGTCATATAACAAACACTGAATGGTACAAATCAGCCAAATCTACTATCCTTTCCTTTCAGTGGATTGTGATATCACATATTTCATTTAACTTCATCCTCAAGTCACATTTTCAATTGCTGACGTCTAACATGAAGTGCGTGTCTCCCAGTCTCGTATCTCATTGCACACGAGCATCGCACGTTGTCTGCACACAGCAAGCTGCGTGTTTGGGGCCCTACCCTTGCTTTAGGCACATATATTAAGTATTGTTTTTAGACAGTCCTGGCAACAGGACATTGGCAGGTAAGACAGCATCACATTTGACATCATTACACTGTCCTGCAGCAAGTGCTCAGATACCGTCAGTGCTGGATAGGACCGTCTTCTGGACTACTGCTGACAAATTCAACAGCACTTTCTAATGAGAAACTCCAGAAGTGGCCACTCTCTGATACAGTGCAGTGCTGCACAGAGATAGCAAGAAATCAAAAACAAGGAGCTTGAGGACCACACTAACGTGGACACACTGCTGCATGCAGCAGTATTCTCCAAAAAGCAACTAAGTGATGCCATTTAAATGACAGGTCACCTACAGTAAAATGTCTGTCAGCAGCACATATGCACAACATAAAATCTTTACTATCATCTTAATATTCTTGGTTGTTACAGATGCCAAAGAATATCTGGGACATGATCCAAAAATATTTTTTAACTTTAAATAAAGCCCAGACATATGGTAGCGATACATGCGCAATGTGCAAAAACCAAATGAGTGAAAAATTGAAAAAGCAAAGACAGAAAAAAAGGAAGAAAATGATTGTATCTATATGTGAAACTGAAAAAAGTTGTACAACTTCACAGTGACTGAGACAATTACCATCACTGTCCTGAAACGACTAGTTTGAGGTTTGTATAAATGGTGAATTTTAATGAACAAATGAAACCCAAATCCATTTAACGAGTTTGCTGGTTTCCTTTCCAAGGAAGCTGGCGTTTAGTAGCACAGAACAAGTCAAGAGTTTCAAAACTAAAGCTAAATCACAACAAACCACTATACTTGTAAGAGCAAGACCTAGCTCAGCCCAGCCACCTGCCCAGGGCTCCCCACCGCCCTGCCTGCGAGGGAGGCAGCAGGTCCCGACCTCCTCCTGTCGCAGCCACCAATAGCTTTTGCCACCAGCAGCAACCACAAGCTCACAGTTTTTGAAATCCCTGGTACTGACTAGTTCTCTGGCTTACTATTTTTCCCCTGCTCAGCTGTGCTGGAACACAGCCAATTTTGAAGGATATAACTATTTTAGAGGACTCCCGCGCCTCTCTCTCTCTCCTGGTTCGGGTCTGCCCCTGGGAGAGAGGGGAGGCTGAAGGGAATTTTACCCTTGGGGCTGCAGCCTTGTCATGCACAAACCTTAGATGGTGCTTAAGTATTTTCCTAACTCTGGCTGTGGAGCAGATGGTAAAAATGCAAATGTTAAGCCTCAAGAGCAAGAAAGACATTAACAAAAATTTCACTCTTTTAAGAACCATTAGTTTAAAAGGCTTATGTCATGTTTTTGAATGGCTGTTACTAGTGTGATCATACAACTACTAGGACAGTCCATGTTGTTTCATACTGATCAGCTAATAAATGCACTTATTTCTACATCAGTTCTTCAATCCCAATCACATATATTCTCATTTCCTTAGGGAAAAATAAACAAAATCCTAAAGTTTTGGCTTCTTTGGATTCTTTAGCTTCAGTGGTTTAGAAAAACACAAAAAACTGAGCAGAAAACAGTAGATTTCAAAGGCTGGAAAAGCAAAGCTTGTGGTTGAACAGAAGGTGCTTTTGGCCAAAAGCGAAGGGGAAGAAACCTCAAGAGTTTTAGGCCAACACTTGTGCACTCCTGAATGCGACTACAGCTGATGTCCTCTCCAGACGGCAGTCTACTCCTCCTCCTTGCCAACTTACCTTGGGAACCACTGGGTTACAGCTGAGCACTGACTCCCTCAAAGGTTAAAAGACAAAACAAAATGAAAGATTTAAGAATGAAAATTGTGGAGTTCATTACAGAATTAATTTAAAGTTGTTCACACGTGGCTACAAGCATTGGAGAAGTCTGCCCCACAGACACAACTGTTCTTTTTTTGCATTTTTCCTTCTCTCTGTTCTACCATATGCTGGTCCAGCTTTTGACTCCAGTTATTTACAGTCGCCACTATAAGTCACTCCAGCAATGTGAAAAGGTCTAAATGAAACTCAGCAGTCATCAACACAAGAGTTTAAGGCAAGAACACTACATCTACACAAGAGTTTAAGGCAAGAACTGAAGCACATATCACGTAGGGAGCAGTCAAAAACAATCAGTACATAATTATTCCAACATGAAGTCTGGTGAAGAAATAACGGCCAAATAAAATAATCCAGTCATTAAGAAGTATACAGTTAAGTAAAAAGAAAGTCAATATGAAAGAAACAAAATATGCAATCGGGAACAAAATCTGAAAAATCCTTTTTTTTTTTAACTAAAAGTGAGAAAGTAGATCACTTGCAATGCCAGCATGTTCCAGGCAATGCTCTTTAATGAAAATCAAATTAAAGTACCCACCCTTTTAGAAGCATGAATAGGATATGTGGATGGGCACTAATGTATTCCACAGTAGGGCTGCGTGTGCCAATTTGTCTTCTCAAGATGTTGTTAAATATCTGGGAAACATCCTTTTTGCCCTGTTAAAGAAGCAAAATATATCTTCAACTGGAAAAAAAACATGAACAAACGACCATTCACTATAATCTCTATTTAAAGCTGAAATGAAATTGAAAACAAAACAAGTCAGTCTCTTTTTTTGAGCTCTCCACAGTCCCACCACCTCATATTTCCTGTTTCTCCAACACCACAAGAAGACTTCCTCCAACGGGTGGCTCTGAAGACTACCAATCCCCCCACTCCCAGTTACACCTCTCTCTAAATGAAGATGTGCATCCCCCTTATTCTGTCAAGCAAATCCCTGGCTATCTTAAATAGCAACATTAAAGCACCAAAAAAGCAAGCCACTACCCTGAACCAAACATGTTTTTGCAGCGTGTACTATTGCTCCTGCAGCCTCCAAATTCAAGTTGTCATGCTAGTACCAAGTACACCGTCCCACAGCCTACACTTACAAAGCTAAAGCTTTTCATTAGTCAAATGTAAGCAATGCCAAGTGTGACTGCGTTTTTGAGAATCACGGTTAAATTTAAAACTGCGCCCATTATTTCACCATGAAGAATGAAATAATTACTACTGATAGAAAGGCTGCATCACATACACGCCTCTGCTTCAGTTACAAGTAAGATCCTTCACTTTTGCCTAATTTTCTCCTATATCCACACATCTGCACAATCACGTTTTGTCTTTGAATGCTTCTCCATGCAAACAGCTTTTCAGAAAGCCCTTCCAAATTATGTTCTATTCAGCGACAGGGTTTGCCAATACATCTTGCATTAGAAGTCCTCTTCCTCCCCCAGCGCCTTCTCCCCTGGCCACAGGAGACAAATTGAGACTGCTTTCTCCCAAGGCCACGGGAGACTGCTGCACTAATGACCAGTAACCAAGGCACTGAGTCAACAGCAGGTCACTATGCACAGGGCAAGCTAAAGCAAAAGGTTACGTATAATCTGTATGTGCTCATTGATCTGCCTCAAGAGGACAAACATTCCTTGGCGGAGAACTTATTGAATGTTTGAAGCCAAGGAGCAGATAGTTTCACACAGAGGGAAATTCCCTGGTTTCACCTCTACACATAAATCACGGCTGAGAAACACGAAATATTCTGCTTTCCTACTCGTTCCAACCCAGCTGGCTTGGAGACTTGGGGACTCGGGGAATTAAACAGGGAAATCAAACCAGAGCCGGCCAGTCCATCCACCTTTGTCTGCAACGCTTTTGACCCTTGGACATTCTCCTAATTAGGTTAATTCTTTATAAAGTCATCCCATCCTCCTCTATCTTTACAACACCCATAAGGTATGTCTGGAATCCCATGATCCCCAGCGGCTTCAGCAGTTACTCCAAGACAAAAACAATGCAGAGAAGAGCTGTTGAAAGGCCGAAATGAAAATGGCCAAAAGTTAAGTGATCCTCTCTGCTATGCCAAACTTTACATTAGTTACTTAATATTAGGTGCACTGCAGCATTATATCCAATAGCAGAGAGGAGATTATAGATAGACAGATGTCTCAGAGAGATATATCCAATTATATCCAATTTTCTAGAGACCAGCAATTGTGAAAGCCGAAGAAGTTGCTCTCTCTGGGTTCTCCTGGAGGGAATGGAGGCAGATAGGAGGGAACCAAGGCAGACTTCCCTCACCACCAGACATCTATAAAAATTGTAGGAATACTTCGCAACACTTCTCACTTTGGATCTGTGATTTGATTTTGCCTTCTCATGAAATACATATGGCCACTGAAGCACAAGATAAGGCAGCATGAAGAGAGAGTGGCTAGACAAGAACAAAAAAACTGCAAAGAATGCCGCTATATAAATAACCAATTGCATGATACCTCTACCATAATTTAGCTCCTATTTCAAGACAAAGTAAGGGAAAGTGTCTAACGTCACCAATCCTGGGCTTGTGGCTATTTACTGCCTCTTTGAGTGGCTTTACAGTTTGTGAACCTAAAGGCTGACATGCACTTAGTAACATCGTTTCTTTAAATTAACTTTTCCTCTATGCACACTTCCTTCAGTTCTTCAAAGCTCAACAATAAATTTAATATTTTAAATTTCCAAATATCCAGTCTGATCTTGATTCTGGGATCCTGCCTAAACCCAACTTTAGTGCTTCATAACAATATCATCACCAAAATTATACCTTGTTTCTCGAGTGGCAGAAGCAATAAGCCTGTGTTTTCCATAGTTGTGTGATGGACATATGCCAGGACATTGACAGTCTTCCCTCCACTCATGCCTGTCCCCAGCCACATGTGCTGTAAGAGTACCGGCAGATGAAACACAAATGAGATAGGACTCGAGTCTCTGCTTCTGCCTTTTTCTTGGTGGGGGCATTAGCTCTGCTCTCACTCTCCTAAACAGCCACCAGGCTTCCTGAAGTCTTTGAAAACACATCTTCAAAAGTTAAGTAGAGCTGTGCAAAAATGGGATCAAAGTGGGCAGCAGGGTTGGTGAGGAGGAGACAGGGAGTCAGGACAAAACGAAGTAACCTGCATAAACATTATTCCCCTCAGAAATCAGATTTTCAAGTAATTTACGATTTTGCTTTCTATTAATTTGTGTGCTATAGAATGATGAAATTGCTTGTTCAACAAAGAAACCTAAATGCCAACTCTGGACAGCAATATAACAAAATGGAAGCAAAAAAGCTGATAAACTGAAAAAGTCAATGGGAATACAAAGACAAACCAGCACATGCTTTTACTATCCTCTTGTTCAATGACATTGCGTTTCCACTGTTTGCTAAAAAGAGTACGTATAACAGTTTTGCTAAATGTTTGAAAAGGTTTTAGTACAGAAAAAAATTATTTTGCAATAAAAGCTATTAGAATTGTTTGTAATAAAAATTCAGCAACAGATTTGATATTTCATTCAGTGCTTGCATTTCACTGTGGGTTCAATATGTCCACAGAGAATTTTTTGTCTGACAGACTGTCAGGCAACTAAAATAATGCAGTAGTTTCCCTTCTGTGGTGTATTTGCTAACAGTATCTTCTCCTTCTCCCTCCCCCCTTGTTTTCTATTAAAAACAAATAAATAAATTACTGGAATTTTAGGGTTTGGGGTTGTTGGAGTTGGGTTTTTTTGTAATTAAGACATTTAACAGTAACCAGGGGTGGCAGGGAGAAGACAAATGAAAGGATCTGAAGAAATTCTAGCATTAAAAAAAAAAATAAAAAAATCTCCTGAACTTAAGACCTGAGGGAGAGCGAGAGAACTCCACTAACAACATTTTCAAAAATTAATACAAAATAAATAAATCAGTCTCTTGAATGCTGGTTTCACTGAGGGTGGGGGGAAGAAGGGGAAAAAGAAAACATAAATCTCCCATCATTCCTCCCTTTCATTCATTTACAATATGGAAAGAAAAGTAAAGTAACAACAAATGACTTCAATATCGTGAAAAATCTTCCACAAGAAAGTAAATCCCACAAGAGGAGGCTCTGAGAGCATCGGACGATCTCTCCAGGGAACGGATTTTTAAATTCAGTGGTTGTCCTGCCCTACGCATTGGGTACTGCCCCTGCTCCAGACCTTGGCAGGGGAGGTTTGGTTCCTGGGCGCTGGGGATTTCTCCCTGCTCGGAGATGCTCCGACACTTGTGATGATCCACCAGCACCCGGGAGCCATAGAAACCACGGGACTCATAACAGCAGTCCCTGGGGAACCACTATCTCGGCTGACCGTAGACCACAGGAGTACTATAATGACCTGCCAGTGACGAAGTTTATTCCCAGTCCCTGCCAGTCAAAGGTCCATTAAAAGGGTTTATATTTATCCTGAATTACTGCAGTCTTTTCTGCCATAAGTCTTCTTCTCCTTAGCTGTAAGTAACAAAGTTGTCTTACTAGTTGTCAGCTAAGTTCTTGGCTTTAACAACAAAACTGGCAAGGAGTTCCATGGAATATATAATTATTTGTATATATACATAAATTATTTTTCTCCATATTAATCTTTCTTATGGAAAAAAAAAATTCTATTCCTTTCTTCTTTTAATCCAAAGAACTAAGTGGGGGCAATCCAATTTACCTTGCCATCTGCTGTCAGTTTTTAACACCTTTTTCCAACTCCTTTCCTCTCAAATAAACAATCCCTATTTTCCCATGCTTCCAATTTAATTTTATTGTATGTTTCTGGACCCCTTCTACATCAGACACACTTTTCAGAGACAGTAGCTGACTCTAGTTGTACTATCCTAAAGAAGAGGTTAATCACTGCAGCTTACAAGGTCAGTCATAGACGTTATTCTTGGCATCTTTTCCTATCTTTTTTGGATACACATGGCAGTATTTCTTTCTTTCCTGGTTTTGTTTTAAGAAAGTCAAGAGATTTAAACCAGATGCATTACATTTACTTCCAGTATATGAGCACATCTATCAGGACACTGACCAACCTACAGCAGCTACTTTCTTCAGCATGCAAAAAAACAGTTTTGAATACAATAAAATTATTTAGACTTTGGCAAAATACAGCTGTACTCATTGACAACACTGAGACCAAGGAGATGAAAAGGTTTATGGATGCTACCTACCTCAAAGTCGATCAGCTGCAGGTTGGCAATAAGTGTCACTAGAAGGCCACTGTTGTATAGCTCTTGTGCCAGCTGAGCCACGATTTCTGTAGGTGGCTCCTTGTCTGTGGTCCCACACAGAATTTCCTTCATTGCTTGCAGAGATTTTGACACTTCTTCCGATGCCTGTTTGCCAGCAGATAAGGGGTTTATTTAAAAAAAAAAAAGAAAAAAAGAAAGAAGAAAAAGTGTTTTATTTTAAAAGACAAGCCATTCAAAACAAAAGCTTCTAACCATACTTATCAATGATCATTATCTATTGTGAAATGGTTTAATAATTTTATGTAATCACTGAGGCTGGAGTGATCCAGTTTCACACTGGATCCTGCAGGTCCTACACAAGCACACAGATATATTCAATTAAACATAGCATGCCATCACTTAGAGACCACCAGGCATAAAATAGGGGCAGGAGTACAATTACCAACTGGCATCAGCAAGGTCCTTTATGGGTTTGGAGACAGGCGCTGTTCTGCAGAAGCGGCAGCACCTTCACCGTCACTGCTACCCCAGTCCTCTCCAGTGGGCTCCATCGACACACGTGGGGCGAGAGGTGCCCAGATGGAGGTACCAAACCGGTGGCCGCTGTGCTGCTTCTCCATCAACTGCTTGCTGATGGACTGTACCAGCTCCTCTACTGGTAACCCAAATAAATCCTTGTACCCCTGCCAGCTTTGCATTGCCACCGCCTATTTATTTCTCATCATCATGTGTGGTTTGAGCCAGCATCTTCTGCAAGGGATTTGCCTACTGAGCGCATGGGTGCTTCAGTCTGAGGTTGGGAAATTATTAAATTAAACAATTTGCTTTAGTAAAGCTCCATGGCTCCCACGAAGCAAACTAAAATAAGTCTTTCATCTTCTGCTCCCACCTAGTGTATGTTAATTCTGTGCAATGTTTCAGGTACCTAATTTGTTCAGGTAGAGAACAAATCAGGAATTACTTTACAAAATCTCTTGACCAGAGAGCTTACAACAGGAAAAAGAAAGAAAAACACGTATAAACAGGTAACAGCTTGGTGTTTGTGGCAGTCAGTGGGTTTAAATCAGACGTGAACAATAACGTCTCACTTCCCAAGGAAAATGACCACTGGCCACAGCGCAGCAGCGCTGGCTCACCTTCTCCTCCCAGGTTTGCTCCACTTTGTATAAATAAAGACTCCCTGGAGCAAAGGCATTATTTTTTTTCGTGTGTGTGCTTTAAATCCCACCTGCTATAGCCATGGGGCTATAGAGGCCATGGCTCTTTCTGGGCCAGGGTATATTTTATACACACATGACCCGCAGCAAGGCTGGTTGGATTTTTTTGGCAGAGAGTGGGAAGGAAGGAAGGGAGAGGTTTGAAAGCAAAGCTGAGAGTGACAAGAAAGTGCCAGGCAAGATTGTTAAAGATGCTGAAGATAAGACAGCATTTCACATCTATATTGCAAAACATTTATTTTGAAATGAGCATTTCGTTAGCTGAGCAGGGGGAAAAAGAAAATAATCACACACAGAAAACCCAAGAGTCATTTGTAAAAGCTAACTGGGCATTAATGGGTGTTCAAAGCCAGATCAATAATTTCAATACGTCTCTCACATAAACTGAAAGGAAAAAATGTCATGCTTTCAAATACCACCCCATCAATCAGCAAAAAATAACCCCACAGTGCTCCAGAGAGGCGTCTCTCAACTGCTGCTTATCTCCCAACACTTTAATACTAATTTAAATCAGATTTTATTCACATTAGTGAACAAAAAGCCTAAAAATCCTAAAAAAAACACCAACAACCCACCCACTAAAAAGCTACTTTCACATTGCATCTACCTGGCAGATTCAAGCATTGATTTTGCTCAGCATAAAGTTTTCCCCCAATCTGTTTGTACCTACTCTCAGTTTTCTGCTAGTTGAGATAGGTCACCATGAGCAGCGTGTAAATGAATATGACTATGTGATAACTTTAACCACAGCAGAAATCTTGTTGTTCCTTACCGTCGCTCAGCAAAGAGCCTATTTTTACCTCAAATGTTAGTGGTATGTCACTGGAGATATCCCACAGAGTACAGATGGGATTAACAACAGGGGTGCTATCTTGGAAACTAAAGCTCTAAATCTTTATAAAAGCTGTGCAAATATTTTCATATCAAAGGCAAAACCCATACATTTTTGGCTTCTCACCCATTCTGCTGGGCAGGGTGTGAATATCTCTGGCATTCTGTGGGTAAAAAAAATAATTAATACCTTTCCTTTCAAGTATAAGTAGTCCTTTCTGATATGTAGAAAAATATCTGCAAGACACAGCTTTAGGTTTAATTCTTAAAAAGGAGGCCAAAAAGTAAAGTGCTACAGGAGAAAAAGAAATTACAGAACACTGCAGTGTTGATGAGCGCAACCGGGCACCATAGCTGTATTTCTCTAATCATCCACCATCCCATCCACTCATCTTCTCAGCTTTTCTACATGCAATTTACATTTTGTGTTTAACTTCCTCCCCCTTTGTATCGTCTGGATAGTCTGTGGTTTGACATTCAGCCCACCACCGAAAGCTATTCCTGGTCAGATCTAAGGACTGCTCTTCTGTGCCTATCCCTCATAATCTATCTGGAGAAAAAAACATAATCCTGAACAACGATTCTTAAATTAACAGCCACTTCTAGCCTCCACTTTGACATTTTCACTTAATCTTACAGCAGTTTTAGAATAATATCCTAAGTACATAAGCGCTGTTTCTGGGATGGAAACTTGCTCAAGACTCAGGGGGCAAAAAAAAAAAAAAAAAAGAGAGACATTCCAAGATCTAAAGACCCAAGATCTGTCCAAAACAAACAACAAAGAAAACACATTCACTCAAATACATGGAAAATACGAGACGACAGAAATGCAGCAGCAGAACAGCTTGTTGTAAGAAGCCAGACTGGTCCTGACTCCCTTTAGGAAAGTTTGCAAAAACCAACAGAGTTTCAGTGACAAAAAAAATAAAAAGAGAGATTTGATAGAAACTCCAAAGTCTATTAGGACTTCCCTACTACTATTTATTCTCCATCGGTGGCAACAGCAACAACAGCGAAGTGCTGCAATTCTCACTTCAGCAGAAGTAGTAGAGCAAAAGAAAAGGTTTCATGAAATATCTAGGCACTTTAAGCCGTTCTTGTTCTTGCAATTAAGCTCAATCTTCTTTCTAGAAGATTTTCCTCCACCCTCTAGCTATGAGACCTTTACATCATGACTGCATTTATGCCATTATATTTAGAGAAGCCGGTGTGAGCAGAGGGGAAAAAAAAAGAGGGAGGGGAGATAACTGCACACAGAATCCCAAACAGAACAGCTTATATGTATTACATACAAATGTCAAAAGTGGGATATGCTGAACTTTGAACAGCTAAAGCTGCAGACAGGGACAACAAAGCCCAGGATGAAATGCAAGCTGATTCCCAGCACACGCATCATGTGTGTGTTGCTGTCACTGCACAGACATCAGGATGTTGACCTCCTAAAGCAACTCACAAGTTTCTAGTCTACAGGCATCTCAGTTCACAACGTCCACACTTGGGAGGATCCAATTCCACCACAGAACACTAAAATTCAGGGTGGGTACATGGGTAAGTCACAAGTAAGTTACAAGGTTGTTTGCAATAGCTGTGTAAGGGGAGTGAAGGAGACCACAACCCATACTGACCTGTGTAGTGAAGGCAGTTTTTTTAACAACAGCCATTTCTTCTCTACTTTGGCCTAACACAGGACCAACTCCTTTACCCACAGAGTATAGTTTATAGTGACCGGCAACCCACAAGACGTTTCTGGGTCCATTTTGAAACATAACATGTTGTGTAAATGTTGAAATCTAACAATTCTTGGATTACTTTGCTAACCTTACTGGACTAGATGACATACAAGAGCCTTGGAGCTTGAGAAGTGACAACATAGATAAGCTTATATAACTTCTCTAAGTTAAATTATAAACGTGCTCAATCACCCCTGCTTACAAAGTTGGGAGTTTGTCAGCATTAATGTGTCCCTCCAAACCTACTAACAGCTTCAACAATGAGAGCTTGAAACTTCATGAGTTGAAGATATTTGGTCTCAAGCTTGTTCTCCTCGCAAAGTCTTGTCATTGTTGACTTAATGGGATCATAACACAAAGAAAGGAGCTTATGAAGACATTATTCCCTGAAATTCTATATGAAAAGACATATCTTCCCTGAAAGACCTCAAGACTCTCCTCTTTACAGCATAAAGCACATGTGAAGACCAACCGATTCTGCTGGAAAGGTCCAGTCTTTATTAAAGAATGGGTAACTACGATGCCTGTACTGAAATACTTCCATACTCCAGTGCTGATCTTCCTTGCCCACAGTGCTAATATTCAGTTCTTCAGTTTTATTTTCTTTGCCAGTTCTAGAAGACAATTTCTGAGTTTTATCTATGGTTTTTTTCACTGATCTCTACAGGAGGGCCAAAGAGCATGACAATGTTCTTAGGGCAGTAATTTAACATTATTAAGGAATGCTGCAAAACAGTTAATTTTTTCTCTATATTCCACAATTATACAAGACAGTTCAATAAGGAGTTTCTTGTTTTTTCCTTAAAGGATTACAAATAAATCCTCCAAATCTTATTTTTTTTCTGTTCTTCTAAAATCTTCCAGAGAGATTTTAGAGAGTAGCACGGAAGACTAAAACAAAGGTCTTATCTGTTGTTCATGCAGAAAACTGAATTTTTATTTCCATAATTACATGAGTTGGGACTTTCCATACTCAAAGGCTAAGCTGTTTTATCTCCAGCACTGCTTGTGCGTGATGTAAATAAACAAAGTGGATCTTCTGCTTCAGAAATCAAAACTTCATAAGGGCTGTTTTTGAAAAACCCTATAAGCACACCACAGTGCTACTTCACCAAGAGTATTCAGCTTCAGCAACTTGAATTTCTACCCATTCCAACTGGCTTATTAAAACTTACCTCTACTTAGAAACCTTGCCCTTCCCCTCTCCTCAGCTACTTACGGCAACATCACATTTATCTTAAAAGTGCCAATATTCAGTCCTTGCGATCCAGACCAATTATGCTTGCCAGAGAGATGGATCTCCTGTTATGCAACTTAGATTCACTGCACCTTTTTACTCCTCTCCAAGGAAAATTACAAAAGCCATAAGGGGTAAAGTATCAGGCCTTGAATAATCAACAGTCCGAGTTGCTACACCTGAACTGCAACTTTTTAAAGCTTTCAGTGGGTTGTTGCTATTTTACCTCTCTTTCACCAACAGGTGAGAGGTTTCACACATCTGTACATATGTTACAGGTCAGAAGGGCTTATTCTTACTTTTATTCATCCAGGGACTTTTTATGACCAACCATAACAGTGAAGAAAAAACAGATCGCATGAATTTTTTCCACCTTTCCAAACTCAGATACCAAATAAACATAAGAAAAATATAGGATGCCTGACATCTGGCATCTGCATAGCATTTAGGAAATCCTCAACTGTTCACCAGAACATGGCGAGTAGGATCGTACAGCTTCTGTTTGCATACTAGCGTAGTTCCAGGGCAAAAATATCTTTCTAAACTGTTGCTATCTTGCACAGCAGCAGACAGTAACACACACAGATGCCTGCCAGCGTGATGTTAAATACTCCAATGTGTGATTCAGTGAACTGCCAGTACTTCACGTTATACATTTCAACTGAAACCATAAGGCTCCTTGGTCTGGCTTTGTCTTGTTTTATCTTACAGTCCTCCTTAAAAATATTTGCACTGTGTGATTCAAACCAATTTTTCTCCTAAAAGAATAGTGCCAACGCAACTCTCTCTACACGCAACTGTAAGAACTCCCAAAAAGGGGCATTAGCAGAATGTGACTCCAACATCTACGTAGCTCCAGCATCATCTCAAGTGACTTATTCTTGGTAAACAGGTATACAGGAACTAATTCTAGACATTTTGGGTCAGGAGGCATGAACTCTGTCATTTAGCAAAATATTATGGCTTAGTACTCAAGGAAGCTGGCAAAGACAATTTGGCCAAGCAGGCACAACAGGGAAACGCCTTTTAAAAGGATGTTATGATTAAACGGAAGAGACAGGGTTGCCCCACCTGGACATAAATTCCTTTCCCACTGTTAATCCTGCACTTCAGGCAGAATTAAATGTTGTAAGGTCCTCAAAAATAAGAAGAAAGCAACCAGAAGAGACAGGCTTTAAACTGTTGGCATCAGCACCTGATAGCATCTGGAGTTTCTCCCATCTCTAGAGCAATAACAGGCCTTAGCAGAACGGGGAAGCTGAAACATGAAACGCTCCACAAAACCCCAGGACATGCAGAGCTAGAAGGAAGGGGTGCCAAGCCCTTCTTATCTCATTCCCTGAGTTTCAGTGTGCAGCAATGAAGTTGAAGGCAATTTTGCAGCTGACTTTGGCAGCTGCAGAATCGCATCCACGGGTATCGGCGTTCGCAGTAGTCACGCAATCGTTCTTCCATGCAAATGCACAGCACGTCCTCCTCATCTCGCACACCGGTCCCCAGTCACTTTATCAGCACTGGAGCGAGCAAGGTGAACAGGAGCTGATAATGGCTTCATTGCTGCTATGTAAAAAAGCAGGATTTATTGATATAAACGTTTGTTCTGGAAATCTCAGTGTCTTTTAACTGTGGCCTTAATAAAATGCTGCTCTCCAGACCCTTCTAAACAATACCAAATTTGTTACAGTTCATAGAGATGAAACAGAGGACAGATTACAGTCACCTACCTGAACGAGCAGTCTCGTTAGATATATTTCAGTGAAAGTGAAAGAAGCTAGACACTTGAGGTTATTTTACATCTAGCCTCACTATGTTTCTGAACAGCAACTAAGGGGGCTGCAGCCTGCGGTTCTGCCTGCCAGGAAAACACTCAGCACAGCGCCCTCGACCAGCTCCAACTCACTTGGGGTCATCTTTCACGACAAACCCAAGTCTTGGATCAGCTGTGCCCGAAACTGCAACTCTTTCAGCCCCTCTAGGCCAAGTTTCAACAGACCCCATACCTGTTTGCTGTACTAAATTAACAGCCTGTGACACTTCCGAAGGCTTTTGCTGCAGGGCAGGATCAGAAAATGTTACCAAACCTGTAGGCACGGCAGATGGCACTGAGTCACGGATGCCGCACCCGAAGGTGTTTGATTAGCAGCGAGAGGGTGGTGTGTTCAAGGACATCCTTTGGTGACACACTGGGTGCCACCTGCACTGCTTCGTGCTGACCAGGCTCGGTGGCTGAACGCAAGACTTCGAGAAGTCAGGAATGTCACTCCACTTTTTTTGTGAGATGGGTCAAGCACTCTTTCTATTAATGTTCTTTTACAACATCCATGAACAAAAGACATGGCAGCGTATCAGTCACAAATGAAGCAGTATGACCAGCATGTCACATGCTGTCCATTCTTTCTCAGGTTGAACAGACCTGTCCATTTGATATCTGGGTTACTCCTCCTCCGCTCCCTATTTACATGTATCTTCCGAACGCTACAGGAGTTCGTGCCAGAAAGAAGGAAGGGAGCCTAAGCTCTGAAGGCTTCATTTCCTAGGTATTTAAATACTTCCCTGCTTTTCTAGTTAATTCTAGAATGGATATTTCTCATTAAATCCAAACACAGTTTGGTTCTGCGTGTCCAAGATTAACTTTTTATGGCATTTATAGAATTCTGTAATAAAACATAATTAATTTCTCTTCACTGCATCAAAGCCTGAACAGGACGTCAGCAATTGTACGTGCCACAAGAACACCTTATTTTACTTCAGATGTTAGAAGAGAAGAGGGTGGTTGATCAAGAAGGCTTCATTCCACTTTTCCCACTCTATCTTAGCCTACTTAATCTCCCAATTGTTATATTAGATTTGCCAGTGCTGCAATACCTTCTTTAAAACAGATGTTATTTAAAAAAAGAAATTAAAAATAAGGTATTAGAAAGAGCACTTCAGAGGAAGAGGAGCCACATGTGGTGGCACTTCTCAACCTGCGGTCTATCAACCATCAGAATGTAGCTGAGAAAATGGCAAAGCTTCAAGCACACATACCTCCATGCAAGCGAACAAACAAACAAAAAAAACCCCACCCATAAAATAAAAATAAGAACCAAATATTCAAACTTAGCCTATTTTTCAGTTGAGGGTGTTTAAAAGGCATTATGACAACACTACACACATTAATAGGTTTTGGCTTTTTTAAAAAAAAAAAGACACATGGGGGAACTGGGTCAAATTCAACCCTTATCTAAGAAGACAGATGCTAGTGCAGTCAACAGAGTTCAGTCGAAGTCTGACTGCATCCTATTCTATGACCAACAAAAAGCATCATTAAGGAAGAGTGCAAACTTCTGTATATTATGTGTGTACACAAAAATGTGTCTCGGAAGATGATGTATAATACATCTTTATATTTACAAGTGGCTTCTCTGCATCCTGTGTATCAAGTCGTGTGTCGTGTGTGTGTCGTCCCCCCCCCCGCTCCCCGTTCCCATTACTCAGAAAGCCTTAACTGATCTGCTGTAAGGCTCCCTCTACCTGCTTCCTGCATAGCTTGGTAGGAATGGTTATTTCTGCATTATTTAAAAACAGCCCCTCCGAGGCACAGATGGTTCTTGCTTTTTTACAAAGTTGTATCAGAAGCGTCAAGCCTCTCCCTGTCCAACCTCACGCCACCTCCCCCCCCAGCTGCCCAGGGCATCTTCACCTCGTATTTAAGATTTCTTAACTGGGGAAGGAAACAAGAAGGTTCTCCGCTAGCCCTGCAGTTAATTTAGGCTTTGCCACACTTCTCTGCCAATTCTGGCTGTATTAGCAGCTTTTAGCTGTCTCAGCCCACATACCACATTGGCTGCACTACAATAACAGCTCAATTGTCAGAGGATAAATCTTCTTGTTTAAGCATCTGCGGCAAGTCCTAGTTGGAAGCTATTCTGCATGTGAGCAACATCAGGGATGCTGTGGAGTTGTACCCCAGAAGTCCCGGGAACCTTGGTTTTATGGTGAGGCAAAACGGTACCCCCTCCAGTTCTCGCAGCAGACAAGGAGCCAGAAATCTGAAATATATATATATATGGGATATCCAGGGTCTCTGGCTTTTGCAGGAGCCAGACCTCTGGGCCTTTTTATGAAAGTTTGACACATTTCATCTCCCTTTGGAAATCAAACTGAAGGTAAATTTAAAAACTCTGCCAGGTTTTGAAAAGCACAGAGTAGAGCACTGTGCTTTGTTTTTCTTTGCTTTTGTTTTCAGTTAAATTTCTCTAATCATACTCATGAAAAGACAAGATGTTATTTATTAGTATTACTAAGTGAGTAAGTTTTGAAAACCTGTGTGCCATTGAAAGTCTCCCCATCACCTTTTTTTCTCCAATGCAAAAAAAAAATGCAAACCTCACTTTAAAATGGTTTCACTAAGCCCACAAACCTGTATGGATAGTAAGACATGTGACGGGGTGATTGCTTTTGCAAGAGTTATTTTTCCTGCCATTTTTTAAAGTTTACCATTGTCACAGTACTAAAGATATTCTTTATGATTTACTTCGCTAAACTCAGGACCACGAATCTGGCTATTTCCTTTAACACGTATTTATTCCAGGACAGTTCAGTGCAACACTTTCGATGAATAGCAGCGTTACTGAGGAGTCTCACATCTTCCCTTCTAAAGGGAGAAAGGCCCTGTGTGCTACCTCTACAGCGGAGTGCAAAGCCCTGAGTCAACAAGCCACGTAAAGCCTATGTGTAAATACTGTCCAAAAAAGGCCGCTTTCTTCACTTTCTGCCTTTCTGCTGAAGTGACTGCCTTGTCCTCCCTCCCTCCTCTCCCCCGATCACCCACATTCACCCCAGAACAGTCTCCATCCCACAGCAATGAAGTACAGCAGAAAACCAATCCCCTCCTGTCAATAAGCATCGTCATTAAATTCGTGAGCTGTTTCCATCTTAATACACCAGGGGAACGCTCCCGTATCTTTTGCTTTGGGAGGAAAACACACGCCAGCTGTTCTGACTTTTACGAAAAATTTACATTGAGTTCTCGATTTTCTAAGAAGTCTGAATTTCCCCTCCTTTGTCACTGACACCCAAATAAACAAAACCAGCTCAAAGCCAAAAATCCTCAAAACCACAACCCAGAGGAGTCATGCTGCAAAACAAATCGAAAAGAAATGTGAGCCTAGAGCTTCTGCTTTGAATGTCTTCTTTAATCAGGCTCTGAAGGAGAGGGGAGGGCAGACTCTGCTGATTTATTTAGTTACTTATTTTAAGTTTCAGTTCAGAGTCAAATTCTCTTGGTGCTCTTCAGTTAACTGAAGGTATTTCAGCGTGAGACATCAAATACCAGAGGCCTCCCTGAAATCCATGTGACTGATCTTACATAATTAACACACACTGAGCTACTTGCTTTGAACCGAAAAGTTTCAAGAGGGTGTCACTAAGGGCACAAAGGGCTCCGTGCTTACCTTTTGCATTGGGTTCGTTCTAATACAGACTTCTGCACAAGGTGGGGGAAGCACAACATGCACACGCAAACATCAGCTCCACAAAAACTGTGTTCATATAACTTATCAGCTATTTCTCTTTTCAGTGACCTTCAGTTTTAACCTAAAATTGTTAATTAAAATCACATACTTCTACTACAGCAATAATATAGAGGGCCAGATCCTCAGATGCAAAAAAAAAAATAATTAATAAATTATTCGATTTTATGTAAGCACAAATTCCTAATTGGGAGCATTTTGTACGCTGGGGTGCATATTCTCCACAGGTCACTGGAAGAGTGGCAAAAGTAACTCAGGTTTGTGTCAGAGTTAGAGGAGAGCAACCGTATGCGCAAAAACCTAGTGCTATAATTAGAATACGAGTAGCCCAGCTCGTTTAGGCAGCACTAGCACCCAAAAGATTGGGAAGGATCGATAGAAATCTCTTTTACATACATCTGAATACATACAGGTTTGATGTTTTATGCGAACAGCATTCATCAGAAGTAAGTTTTGCTCTGTGGGTACCTACACATTAATTTGCAGTTTCATTTGTTACTCTGGTAAACCAATTAACGGTGTAATAGTATTCAAATAGCCTTCCAAGCTGTTCTGTTAGACGCATTACTATGTGAAGTAGTAGGAGATCACCCTTTGTTTTGGCTGAGGCTCCTACATCTCAACATTTTCTGTTTGACCCCCAAATCTGTTGTACTTCACTTACGCAAAAACCCCCTGATTTCAG
>NW_009647769.1:2276644-2304954 GCF_000708025.1 Charadrius vociferus | reverse complement strand
ACAAGCACTTGCACAATCAGGGGAGTGAGCGAACACAGTTTTATTCCCCTTATTCTGCTGCTTCCCCGGCATAAAAAGCTTATTCATCTTCTACAACATTACCTCATACCTTGTCTGTCTTTTTTTCTTGTTTTTCCAATATGGCCATGTTTTCTTTCAGAATTTTCACAATCTCAGCAGGATTTTTGTGCGATTTACTAAACAAAGGCATGGTTTTTCTTCACCTGGATTTCTTCCTTCAGGATAGAAGAGGACTGCCTTAAATCAAACAAGAAACAAAAATAGCTTTTAAGGTTTATAAGAAAATGCAATAAAAACCACACAAAGACATTATGAACAAGAAAAGGTTATGCCTCAGGCACTATGTTGTGCTACTCAGTGGAGCAGTAAAAGTTCTCACGTACAGTCACAAGCCACCGTTAGCACGTGGAAAGCAACTATGCAGCACCTGCGCAGGAGCTGGATGCTTCCTAAAGCCCCCGACCTACAGGTCAGCACTCCAGTGAGTCTATGCTTATGTCCAACATTTTTTGGACACTGTATATCTGGCAGGCTCCAGTAGATTTCTGATAGGGGTTTCTGCCAAACTTCACCCGTTTCATCACGATGCAGATAACTAACTGTAGATGCCAGCATGCCAAAAGCGTCCTTTGTTTAGAGCATCGCAAGATAAGGTCCCAGCTTCGCTGCCATCGCTCCTTCTTCTTCAGCTGCTTTCCATTTTCAGCCTAAAGCCTCTCAAGAGGAAGCAGTTGAAGCTATCCCCTAAGTCTGATAGGTTTCAAGAATCTGTGGGTCAGATCTTGTGTAAAACATTGCCTGAATTAAATAAGGAACGGAGGGTTATGCCCAAATACAGACACAAATGTTTTCATGACATTTAAATGAAAGACTGAGCATTTTAACAATAATGGGTTTGTTTGTTAAATTTAACACATTCTTCCTCTATGTTGTTAAAAAGGCAAATACCACATCATTGTATTTATAAGTGAAAGAAACTATGTAGCTTAGTTTCTAATCCTACGTAGCATTAAGTTGTGAATTCCCATGGGTTTTGCTGAAATTCCAATACAAAGATGTACTGAAGTCATTGGACAGACTACAGATGGAAATATGCTCTGGTTAAGGCAGTACCACTTTCCAGTGAAAGCACAGCACCATTCTGGACTGTGCAGTTTGTAGAGTAACAAAGAAGAGGTAAAAAAAAACCCCACAACAAAACAAAAGCAAAAATGTCAAACTCTCATCTCTTTCCACAACAAAAGACAACCATCACTGTCCTTCCCCACACACATTTGCAAGATTAGTTGTGAAAACATAACTATATACACAAAACACTTCAATCTCCTTCTTCAACTTTTACAATTTAGAAAAAGCTTTATACGAGAGGTTTTAAAGGAGAGAATTAAACGAGCACGATGCACACAGCATAAAGAAGAAAACAGAACGGTGTAAGGTTTTTCCTGGTGGTGCCAAAGCACTCACTCCCCCTCATGTTTCCTTGTTACCACTGACACTACAGAGTCCACCATGAAGTATGACCCCATTTGTGCCATAGAGCCATGTGTTACTAATCTCCAAATATCCTATGGAATTAATACCCAGATTAGATATACATTCTTTTACAAGTATAAATAGCAACCATATAAAACAGCCAAGTATAAAATTCAAACCATAGAGGAGTACTTTGAAAAACTAAATTAAAAAAAAAGAAACCTATAGAGACTCTGTCCCAGTATCTCATTAAAACATTTCAAAATATTTTTGCAGATTATCTTTAGAAGAACAGTTTCTACAACATGCAGGAAGTATTTTTAAATGTCTTATTTAAACCAAAAATTCCTTTCTAGTGTCCAGAGTAGGGGAATTTGTATACAGCTTCTCATTTGTTGCTAGGTCAGTTTTACAGAAATATTTTCCCACTCAGCATCTGAAAGCTCACCTCTTTCGGATTTCTGTTTTCAAGCTCCTCACGGTTCAGTTCAAACTCATTTTTATATCTGCAGTTTTGGCTACATAACCTTCATTACTTGGCTGAGCTCTGAGCTGAGGAGTCCTGCTCCCATGGAGCTCACAACTGCGAGCTTTGGCAGTACCGTCTGACCAGCAACAGAGGAGAGTCACACCTCAGCTTGCCAACGAGCAAGACTGAAGACTGGGTATACTAATGACTAACACGTTCAACTACATACAAGCTCTGGAAAAGACTGGGATGCCAGTATTATACAATAAATTTGTTTAAACACTGCTAGCAAGCAAGCGCCAAGGATCCCGTAATCCCACACGTGCTGCAATTAGAAGATTAGTAATTCGCAACACACTTCGAGAAGGACCTGATGCTGCATGTTTTTATTATCCGTGAAGACACATCACGAGGATGTAAAGATGCAAGAAAGAGAGAATCTGAGATCAGGAGCTTAACAGGCACATTGCCTTTCAGAAAAGAAGTATTTTCATCCAAGGTGGGGTAGGCTTATTCAGATTGCTGAAGACATCCCTTCATCTTCCCCTTTTAGAAATCTCCACACAAGGAAAAGCAAAGGGGGAGATAATTTGATTTTTAAATTGGAACACTCATGAGCTAGAGGTTCTAAGATTTAAAAAAAAAAAAAAGTAGTCCACATTTCTAACTGAAATGTTGACTATAAACACATTTTCCTCTCAAAAAGTAACTTACATAGAGTATAGTGTCTGTATTTAAATAATCACTAATTTTGCCATAAAACTCCAACAGCCAGGCTAGCACTTTTCCCCTGTATAGTTGCAGTCCCACCACAGCACTGCTCAGTGATAAAATACCATTGTCCTAATCGCCACAGCAAAATCACCAATAATAGGGCAGGAAGGGACTCAAGATACTGTTCAGTTCATCCCTCCACTGAACAGAGCCAAGTCTCTGCTTCACTTCATTTATCAGTCTTACATACAAAGCAAAGCATCTGCCGTATGCAAGTGGAGGGAGACAGAGAGAAGAAGGGGAAGAGCCACAGCTGTGCACTGAAGAACATTTTTGGATTTACCCCTTTTCAGGCCACAGTATTTAACCCATCTGCATCTGGCAAAAGATGTTCAGAAAATACATACTGGCAGCTGCAGGTTATGGTCCCTTTTGCTTCTCCGCGCAGGAAACTCCTAGGGGGCACGTGCTACTCGCAATTACAGGTAGAAGCAAATAGGGGTAAAGTCCCTTTGCTGAGATTTGGGAGTTGTACTCCTTAGTCTTATGGCTGGCTATTCCATAAGGCACACAGCAAAAAAAGGACTCCTCCAGCTCTGGAGGCTGGCTTCTCCCGATTCTCTTCTCATGATTGGCTTCTCTAGCATCAAAGAAAGCATGAGCTCTTGCTAAAGCTCTTAACACAGCTAGAGCGCTTCTGCCGTGTCCTCCTCCTTATATCAGCTCTCCGCTCTCTAAGCTTTTCCTGGAAGGTGTTCTCTTTGATAGAGGCACTGATTTGGTTTAAATTCCGTATTCCTTTCATCACCTATTTTCAGTTCGTTTTTTGGAACTCAGGATTTTCCAGGCATCTAGCCTTCTGTCAACGTTCCTTGAAATCATTCAGTAAGTTCAGAAGTTACCATGCGAAGAGAGGTAGGATGAGAGATGGACAGTGTGACCACCTAAGCTTCATTTCCTCAAGATACCAGTCTAAAAATAACTGAAATACAAAGATGAATGACAACTGAAAAGAATGCAACACAGGCTTACCAAAGGTTGCTCATACTACAATCCATTATTAACATATTTTTAGACAGGGAAAACACTGTAGAATCCATGCGTCTGACATGGAAATACACTAAATTGAATACAATAGAAAAAGAAAACTAGTTGAAAGAAAATTACCAGGTAGAGGGAGACTGACCATCTGAGAAGGTAAGAGCAATTTGGAGACGGGATCTTATTTAGAGAGGCACGGGAATTAAGAGCCTACCCAAAAATTGTGGTGACTAAAATAGGAAGATATTATCAACACAGAAGAGGACTGGAATATCATTACCTGAGAAACCAGATGGCCTCAAGGACTGAGATAATAAAAATGGGATAAAAATTAAGACTAACAAGTATCAGGTAATGCTGAATGGCAGAAGAGACAAAGACGTGGTAGATGCCCCATGCCTGGAAACATTCAAGGTCAGGTTGGATGGGGCTCTGAGCCACCTGACCTCATTGAAGATGTCCCTGCTCATTGCAGGGGAGGTTGGACTAGATCACCTTTAAAGGTCCCTTCCAAACCAAACCATTCTATGATTCTATGAATATCTGCTTCAAGCTGAGGACTTACCACGAGAAATGAGAAAGACATATAGTCACCCAATGACTACACTGGTGTTTTATGGACAGATGAGAGAAACACAAATCCATGATGAATTAAGAAAGTAACCAGTAGAAATACAAAGGCACGCATGTCTTTGTACAAAGTCTTGATGGAACTTCATATGGAACATTGTATGCAATCCTGAACACCCACAGTCGACTAAAAGCAACAGATATTAAAGCGGGTGCAGAGAAGGACCCTAGGCTGGCCGGACAAACGGGAATACCAGCACCTCTAAGAGCCCAAAAGTGCTCACCCGGGTAAGCTTAGAAGAAAAATACCGGGAAGCCCAAGGAGTTATTTTAGACCAAATAACAATAACACTTCATTTATGCAGAAGCAAATGGCTATAAACTGCCAATGAATGAACTTAAGCTGAAAACATAAAGGTTTCCAATCATTAGAGCTTTGAGATTTTGAAATGATCAGCTCTACCAGGCACACTACAGAGCATCTGTTCATAAATTTTTGACACTGCTGTCTGGCAGCAGGGGACAGGGCTGAATGAGCCCCTTTATTTCCTACTTTCTAGGAAAACTTTTTCCATCTAATGGTTATTCAACAGCATATGTTTTTATAACATCAGAAATGCACTGTGGACACTCCTGAATTCATAATGGGGGACCAGCCAACTTCTGAAACATTTACTTGTGATGATGTTATTTTGCCGGTGCTCTTATGAGGAGCTTATGAGACCAAGGAAAGAAACAGCTGTATCTCACCAGACCGATTATCCTGGCCTCAGAGGTTGTCTCTCCCAGTTGCGGGGGGAACGCCCCAGCAGTGCTGTAGGAGGAACAGTGGTTTCCAAAGCCTGCTGTTGCCATCAGTATGAACAGGACGTTTCAGCCGCCAGAGCTGGAGAGTCCAGCGCATTTTATGAGCCATACTTTTACAAAAATACTTTCAGGGAATATAATTCCATGTTTGTTTGCGAGAAAAAAAAATGGCACTGATTTTATTTTAAGTGAGTGACAGAAACACCAAAAGGCAATTTTAAAGCACCACTTTCTAAATGTTTGGCTGTTTCTGTTCAAGTCAGAAAAAAAAAATATATCACACAGACTAAAGCAGCAACTGGAATCCAGAGGTGGACGAGGTTTACAAGACATGAATTTTAGGGTATTCAGTAGCCTTTCAAAGGTAACATAACATCCCTTCATACTCAGGGTGTGCCTTCCCTCAGAGGCCTCCAACTCTGCAAACATTAAACCAAGATGGAAAACACACTTCCAAAAAACCCTATATACACCTGCTGTCGCTCTGCCCGCTCTCCAAAGGGAATAGCTAAAGCACAGAAAGATTAGAAGACTCACCCAAGGCCACATTAAAAAATAGCTGTGTCAGGAATGAAAGCTAGATCATTCAACCCCAAAGCCTATGCTTTATCAGTCCTCAAAGTATTTCTTCTGTCAGTTTATCTGCTCATAAAGGGAATGCACTAAAAAAAAATAATAGTGTAACTTGAGCTCTTTAATCCAACTATAAAGTACGCTAAGAGATCTAGTTCTGTTTATAGGCACTCTCCCCAATTTCTTTGCTCTTAATCATATACTTTCTCAAAAGATCACAGCGCAACCGAGCTTGTAAGCACGACGAAGGAAAAATGCAGATGGCAACATCACTCTACTCATCAGCCCATCCCACTACGAAGTGACTCAGTTAAGCAGCTCCGCAACAAACGATCCCTTCTGCCCATGAAGGCAACAATGAGAGAGGGCACGTGAGCCCGTCCATGCACTCTTCTCAGACACTCTTCCAGACAAGCCATTCGCTCTTCAAAACCGAAGGAGTGAAAAATTTCCATCCCTTCAAGTATCACACATCTGTCCTGTCTTGATTTCTAACCTCCATCTACTTATTGATCACAATTAAAACATTTCATTGCGTGAGAGCTTCTTTAATGGAAAAAAGACCTTCATTTTCCATTCACCCCAGTGTGCCTAAGACTCATATATTTTGGGCATGAATGAGCACACTTTCTTCATAATTTTACCTTCATAATAAAAGAGACGCTTTATTCCCTCATTTCCCCCCTCCCACAATATTTGGGAAAGCTGTTGCAATTACAGAGTCACGTACTCAAACCAGGGGATGGAAGCCATTCGATCACCTGGAGAAGCCCGATCTGTCCTCCCCCATACAGTCCACTCACAGGACTCACGTTTCATTCGGTACGCAGAAGGAATGAGGGCTACACAACAAACAACTTCTCTGCAAATCCTCAACGAGTTGCAGGTTTTGGAACGTACATTGCAAACAAGACAAGAGATTACCACGAGAGAGGACAGTTTTATGGTTAAGGTGAATGAATGCTGTGTCTGCTTCGCAACAAAATTGTTCCAAAACCTCAAGAATTTACTCATCAGAAGCCTTGCTGTTGGCCACGTGTTGCATGACCTGGAATGAAGTTGGATATTGGCTGAAACTTCACCTGAACACACAAAACATTGCAGTAATGCCTACCACCACCACAAACGCTTTTTTTTAATAGGAGGCAAGCATCCTGAAGATCAGACATGGAAAATAAATAGGCAGCTCTGCCCTTAATCTGATCACATCTACAAAATGAAGAGAATAGTAATAATACCACGTAGTTGTTCAATACTGTTGTGGAACTGAAGGCATTCATGGTGGTGCTCCACTCAGGGGCTGTGGTGCAGCTCTATGGAAGTGCTCAAAGAAATAAATAATTCTGTTTTTCATTGAGCGCATGAATGCCCATTCAATAAAAAAACGAAAAGCCTATATAGTCTCTCAGCAAACATGGGGGATAAAATGAAACACCGAAAAGCTATCTGGTCACGGATGCCACAGTTTGATAAATGCTTTGTGCCATGATGGTGCCACCCTGCCCCACATCTATTCGCATCCCTACGGCCTCTGTTGGAGCCGTACAGCTGTTTGCAGGGCCATGTGGTGAGCCAGGTCAGGGAACCGACCCAGGTTAACAAAAAAATAGCCTGGTGGGGAAAAAAAGGTCATACAGGTTTCCAGTCCAGTTCTCCCCACAAAGAGTGGTACCAGCACAAGAGGGGAAGAAGGGGATGGAAGGACAGTAGCATTGGGGCTGCTGGAGCAGGTGCTATGGCTCAGATGCTCACCAGCTGAACTCAGGAGGAGGCAGCGATGACGGGAAAGGGGGTATAAATGTGTGATGATACAAAACAAGACTGAAAGTTAGTATAAGTATCCCGAGTGGGTTACAGAGCACAGCCTACATCGGCACAGACAAATGCCAGAATTAAAGTTAGGAACTTATTGAGTGTTTGACTCTGCTGCCTAGTGTCCTTTTATTGCAGCAAGTCCTGTGCTACCACATTTATTATTATTATAAAATAATATTTGCACACTGCAATGCCAGGTAACATTCAGATTCTAAACCCATATAGAAGTGGCGTCCTGCAGCACCATGCTCACACCTGCATCAATCACCTCTGGATTATCTGTGATATAGAGATGCTTCTGCTCATGCTAACAAACTAAATAGAAGTAGGAGGTTATTACTTTATGTTGAATAAAAGTAGAAAGGTAAGAAAACAGCAGATTTTACAGGCACCAAATATGCAGGATTGAGGAGTCAAGAATATTTGGGATCCTTATTTCCATTTATCACCATGGAGGTCTTTCAAACCTAGAAAAATTAAGAACGCAATTCCACACCTAACTGTTGTCCACAGCAAAACTACCACGAGCTCAGTCATACAGAAAGAGGTCTCTTAACTAATGTCTCTTAAATACACACAATTCTAAGGTAACAGCCCTCAACAGCTTTTCACTTACTTATTAAAAGAGAATCCAAGTTAAATTTCCATTTCTAATAGTAATAATAACTGTAGAAACAATGGAAACTGGTAATATAATTTAAATAACATAGGCAGTAGCCAAGAGGGAATAGGACTTCCTCAAAACCCATTAGCGAGGAACATGAATAGTATTTTTGCTTTTTGTTCAATGTTACTAAAAGTTACCTCTCTACACAGCATTCACTTGACCATGTCCTTAGCAATCCTGCTGTGTTACTTTCAATAGCTTCAGAACACATTAAAATAATTTGCTATAGCAGTAATTTCACTTCAGCTACTAATATTAGCCCAAGAAAGGCTCTTTGCTCAGAAATAAAACTCCCCTTCAGCTCAATGAAAGTTGTGCCTGGTAACGACTGCAGGAATAGCCCATTGCACAGAACGGGCATTTCAGGCTGACAAGACCTATTGACCATAAATAACGAGACGGTTAATTTACATATGCCGTTTCTTGTGACAGTTCACACACGCGCTCATCTTCCCTTCATCTCTAACCATCTCCCGCTGCCTTACGCAAGTGGCCACGCTCTCATTCCTCTGCATCTCGAGGGCCGGTCCGCAGCTGCAGGCAGGCAGCGGAGTGCAGCAGGGGGAATGATATATGGCAGAGCTTTTATTTTTGGAAACCGCACTGTAAATAAAGCCATTTCCAGAGATATTCCGTGGACACGGAGCGCTTGGTGGCAGAGCCAGCGCCTTATGTAACAGGAGGAGCATTGTTTAGGGTCGCCGGCTTTAAAAAGCCACTCCTGGTAACGCAGTTTACAAAGCTATAAAAAGCTACCAGCGTTAACGCTTGGGGAACGAGCGGGTTATTAGAAGAAGGATGGTGCTAACTGGAGGGGGGGGAAAAAAAAAAAAAAAAAAGAAAAGTTTTATCAAATCACTTAACTTGCCGTCACTCGGAGGGACATCGCCTCAGCTGACACTTACTGTGTGTGGGATGGTGGGGGCTCCTAGGCAGCCCCGTGCAGCCCCATGGCCAGGTGCTGAAGACAGCTCTGCCGCCTCCCCGCAGCTGCCTTTACTGATCTTCCATTTAATTCCGGCTTTATTCTCTCCCCTCCTTGTCCCCAGCCCCTGCCTTGCCGATTATCGACACGTGGCAGAGACAAGGGATGCCGCGACTCGGCCTCCTGCTATCCTCCTTCTTCTTCTTCTGCCGGGTGACCGTCCGCCTCTGGGAAAGGGTTAGCAGAAAGGATCGCTCGAACGCGCACGGGCGCTCGCAGGCAGCTGTAAATTTCCACTCCCTGCTGCCTGCGGCCGGACTCCCGGACTTGCTCCGGCTCTTCACCGTTCCTGCTCCGACGAGCTCCGTGGCTGGGTGTGCAGTTTTTCCCTACTGCCCTCCCCGCTTCCCACTCCCTCGGCTCGGCTCGTCCTCTGGCTCGCAGGCTCACACACACCACACACACCCCCAAACTCCACGTCAGAGGAACGCCTGGAAAAGCAAAGGAAGAAGCAGCGATCGCTGCGCCAAGAGGCTTCTCCGGGGTTAAAGGGAGGAGATGCGACGATTTCGCATCACTTCTGTAAGTTTCCATTCCCCTCCGAAGTCTGCCAGTGTAGGGGAGGCATTGCTGACGGGTCCTCGCACCATCACGTGGCGAAGGCGGCTGGAATTAAATTATTCACCTTGCTGTCCCGCTGGGAATGCAAATAAGGGAGCCCAACAGCGGGGCTGCTGTTACAAAAGAATAATAAAATCAACATGCTCACATCGTTCAGCCGAGTCCTGCCCAGAGAAGCCAAAGTTAAGCTCCTTCCTGCCTGACTATAAATTATAACAAAGCCTCTGGCTTGCAGGCTCACACACACCACACACACCCCCAAACTCCACGTCAGAGGAACGCCTGGAAAAGCAAAGGAAGAAGCAGCGATCGCTGCGCCAAGAGGCTTCTCCGGGGTTAAAGGGAGGAGATGCGACGATTTCGCATCACTTCTGTAAGTTTCCATTCCCCTCCGAAGTCTGCCAGTGTAGGGGAGGCATTGCTGACGGGTCCTCGCACCATCACGTGGCGAAGGCGGCTGGAATTAAATTATTCACCTTGCTGTCCCGCTGGGAATGCAAATAAGGGAGCCCAACAGCGGGGCTGCTGTTACAAAAGAATAATAAAATCAACATGCTCACATCGTTCAGCCGAGTCCTGCCCAGAGAAGCCAAAGTTAAGCTCCTTCCTGCCTGACTATAAATTATAACAAAGATTATACTTTTTCACAGTAATACCCAGGGGGGAGGGGGGCAGATCTGCAGTATAGTCTAAGCATAGTTTAAATCCCACTGAAGAAACGCATTACCCTAAAGTAGTTTTTCAAAGGCAATGTGAAGGGGGAAAAAAAATTATACAATTAAAATATTCTGAAACAAGTGCTACTATCAAGCACACAAATACAGCAAAACCCAATTAAAGGATTTTTTTAATGCTTCACTCTTCTCTCTTGGCAGCTATTGCTCAGCAAGCACCATGTATTCCCAAAGGGAACTGCGAGTGCCTTCCTCCCCCTCTCCTGTGCTCTCTCACAGACACTGAGAGCAGGGAAAGGAGGATGCTTTACCAGCCACCGTGGGCACCACAGGATGGGATTTAAATCCCATCTTCACCCAGATCTCAGCCGAGCCCCAGCCGGGATGAGAGCCCAGCATGGATTTATGCTGAGCTCACCAGCTCGGGGCGAGATTTCACCTCCCATCCTCTCTTCCTCAGGGCAAAGCCCAGCCAGAGTCCCACATTATTGAAAATAATTCTGTATACTGCATTTGCTCGGGGTGCTAATCTCAGCCCTCACCACATATCAGCACTACAGTCACATCAGATCGTAATTTCAGGCTCACCTGTAGTATCTATGCACAGCCCTACATTAAAGGCAACCAAAAAAAAAAAAAGGCATGAGAAACCTCATTTCTGAGGAATACAGATGAAACAGCCACCTTTTAAAGGGCTAACATCAGAGACCTCAGCGAGGGATGCTGCGGACACCAAGCTCCGAGTGGGACAAGCCGCCCTCCAAAGCAGCACCTTTCTCCACAAAGCTTAGAGGGTATGGGGACAACCAGCACAGGCCAACATCTTGTGACACAAAGGACTTGGAAGGGGAAAAAAACAACGCCGGGCCCCGATTCATGGGTGCCCTGCTCTGCCCCAGCTGGGCGGGCAGAGGGAAGGGGCGATGCGCCCGGCGGCACCTTACACCCACGCTGGGGTTGGCCCGTTCTTTTTTTATCGGATACCACGGCCGTCGGGTAAACGCTTCAGTGAAAGTCAAACGATAAAAACTCTGTCCTTGGACTACTACTGAAGGTACCGGCTTTTCCTAAGGCAACACAAAAATCTGGGCATGTTATGTCATTAATTTGCCCTGTGTGTTTTTAAGTGACTAATTCCTTTTTTTACCTCTCCCGAGGGAAAGGATATCCTTTCCATAGCACATCCACCACTACTTCAACAGGTAAAAAGACATTCCTCTGTCACTCTGCGGAGTTAAAACACTGGTGGGTGCTACCCTGAAGCTGAATAATCACAAAAAAAGATTGAATAATCACCAAAAAAAAGCTCTTTTAGTTGCACATTAAGGGCCCCCACTGCATAATCACAGAGTTCCCTAAAGTATGCACGGCAGACTCTGAGTCAGCAGCCCTTTGGGAGCATAAGAACTTTTATCTAGAAAATTACTATCCTCCGTTTCAGGCTAAATATGCCTGTTTTCCTGGTTCTGAGCAGTAAATGTAATATGCACTCACTTTACAGTTCAACTCGGCTGGTCTTCTACCTGAGGAAATACTTTTGGACTTTAATAGGAGCCCTCTACACACCAGGCGAGGAAGAAACACGCCTGCCCCCATCCCTGCATTGCAGCAGGAGAAACAGTGCAAAGCACAGTAGCTAAAGGGGCAGGGGAAAAAATTCCCTGCTTTTCCAATACTCTGCTTCGTCTTCAGTGCAGTTAATTCTCAGATGACAGGAAAAGGCTTTGAACCATCCACCAGGAATTAAGCCGTAATTGCTTAGTGCTCTTACCTGTTTGGTTTTTTGTTTGTTTTTTGTTTGTTTTTTTGCCTAGAGGTTATTAAATATTTCAAAAGACATGTTTGCTTCAATTCATAATTTGTCACCATCTCAAATGTGGAATGACGTAATTATGAACAGCCAACAATTCTTTATAGTCTCAAAGTACACTGAAAAAAAATACCTCTGTGCACTGCTAAAGAACTCCAGCCTCCCCGTATTTAAATTCCATTATGTTTGTTTCCTTTAAAGTGAGCAGAGTCCTCAGGCTAAAGCATGGTTACAGTACTTTTGAGAAATGTTTGTCCTTGTTTTCGTAACTTAAAATCATGCCATCTAATAAAGACCAAAGGAAGAAAACCCCAGTCCATTATTCCTGCCCTTTCCATTTGTTTTTTAAAGTGGAAAAGAGAAATTAGGGAGCTTGAACAATAAGTGTGGTAGCAATAAATTACAGAGGCGGATGATAAACACACAGTACATATATATTAATTCTGCTCATTTAATCACCCACTTCCAGTCTGTCTACCTCCTCCGAGATGACTTCCAGCATTCCAGCAGTCTCAGATAGTAACAACAAAAAATTTTCTTCTCCCCCCCCCCAAACTGCTCAATGCCAAGGCCCCATGACATCAAAATTCAACTCTCTACAGTGACAGGTTTAGTTGCGTAATACTGAATTATCAAGAAGAGAAGCTTTAGGATTCTAAAAAGATCCCCCCGCCCTGCAAAACCTGAAAGCTAAAGAACACCCCCCCACACAGGATTTTATCCTACTCTTAGAGATCCCAAGATATCAACATTACGGCAATTTATCAGGGTGGGGGGAACTAAAACCAAATTACTTATATTATCTACATCATAAAGCTGTTACACTTTAACTCAAGGCATTTAGCTTTATGACAAAGCAATATAAAAAGTGTGCCCAACAACACTTCTAAAGCCTCATAAAATAAGAGGAGAGACTTTACAGTAACTTCGTGCTTGTATGTTATTCTACAAGCTTACAGATACCCACTTTTCTCAGATCCTCTGCAAGAGTAGTCTGGCCACTCCAAATCAACGCCATTAAAACTCTTCTTCATCTAATCGATCTCTAATACCGACACACACCAACACCCCCACTTTCTCTCATTCTCCCCCGTATAATCTCGGAGGCAGACAAGCTTAGAACTGAGCCTATACACCAGTCCCCCCAAAATAGCCACCAGCGCCGAAAGGCAAATTAACACTTGGCTGCTCATCCAAATACAAAACAAAGCAAAACCAGGGGTACAGTCTACGGAGGGGCAGGTGGCTTTTCCTACAGTCATTTTTTTTTAGCTTCTGGCCTCTCTCAGGACTACAAAATTGAAATTTCTTTAGTGAAGCGTGGGGGAACAAGAGAGCAGCCAGAGGCAGCGGCCGACCTGTAGCTGCATTTTCGCTGAAGTAAGCAGGAGGATTTAAATGAATGCTTTGTATAAGCTATGCCTAAAAATGCAAACATATCTTCAATGGTTTTCCCCCTCTTCTTCCTCCTGGCTCCCTCTAGTGCTTTTAAGCACATACTGCCTTTTCCTTCCTGTTTTATTTAATGCAGATATAAACAGTTGCTAAGATGTTGTTGTTTTTTTTTTTTTTTTTAAAGAGCTGCACCAACTTTTATAAACTGCACTGGAGCTTTTTCTGAACATATTATTCATATGTACATCACTCCAGCCATTGTGCACTGACACTGGCCTTTCTACCAGAAACCTTTACGTATTAAATACTTTACGTACAGGCTAGCATATTTAAAATTTTACTCATTTTAAAGGCATCCATCAGCTCCGTCCTTAGAGAAAATCAGCTAAAATGAATCTCCTTCCCTGCACATCCCCACCCCAAGCAGGAATTACATCTAAACAGAAGGTTACTGAAGCCCAACAGCGGAAAACGAAAACAGATTAAAATTTTATGGGTGCTTTAAAGGGTGACTTATAAAACCTTAATTGCATCCCTTATCTACTGTGTCCCAACATAAAACACAATTAAGAACCATACCTACACTTCCACTTTTATGAGTGGAGGAACAGTGAACTCATGACAATATTGTGCTTTTTAACCTGCAGACATATGCAGACAGAAAGTAGTCCTCCAAAATCAGAAACTCCCTGAAGATCTGAGCAGGTATTTTTAATGTAATTAAAGCCTTCACTTCCCCAAACTGCTTCTATCCCAGCTCTTTATAGTCAACGTCTTCAGTGGCCCATGGTTGGTTGTTTAAGGTCTATTCACAGAATTAAAAATGTGAAAAGAAAAGCCCATTTCAGAATGAAAAAGAGCTTCCCAAAGATCTAAAATTTAACCTCTCATCAGATGTGCACCACGAGAGGCCCAATCTTATAGTTTTTATCACAACACAGTAAAAAAAAAAAAAAAGTTATTTACAGTGGCAACAAACAAAAGTTATGCATGGCCAAATAAGCCCTCGCTGTCTAGTATGCTGGGAGATAATCCTTGCATCACTGCTAGCATTTTTCTTCATTAGATTGCAAAATTCTTTCATGTCTACAAGAGCATTTATCTGCCATTTCCCATTTCCGAAACATTCAAACAATATTAACACTGTTTAGTCTTCTTGCAAATACTGAAATTTACTTGCTGGTTTCCACATAACTTCAGCAAGCAATTTTCTTAATGGTAGGCATGAGTTAGTAAGACAGCACGGCATGGGCTATGGCATGTTAAGACATCCCTTTTTGCTCACATATGCAAAAAAAAACCCTAAAAACCTACATTCCCAACAACTTCCCTGGTGGTGAAAGACCATGGAGCATCTCTAACAAGAACGCTGAACTTTCTAAGAGTGCTTGAAGCTGAAAGCTGTATTAGTGCATGTTCAGCTCACTAATGGTAACGTGGAATGAATATATTAGGCAGATCAACTGACTTTTGATGACAGTAATTTCTTTGTACATAATGTGTGGCTCTGTTTCTGACAAGGTGGAAGGCAGTTTGGGATTAAGACCTTTCCTCTGTTGACCACTCCGGTAGAAGGCTAAGGCATTTTTCATCAGATGGTCTCAAGACGACTTGCAAACAAACAAAATTAAGCTTCATTTGAAAGACAAGTTAAACACTCCTGTGAAGCACTCGCCATAACACCCACTTTAGCATGAGGAAACTGAGGTGGCACAAAGCAAACACTCAAAGATGTGCACTCTAAAATGTACTGTTAAACAATGTCAGCAGATAGGAACTGTCATTCCAGATCAGACAAAGTTCCATCAAATCCCATCTCCAAGAGCAGCTGACACCAAGCGCAAACTAGAAAAAGAAATATATACCAGAAAAAGGACCACTCTACTCTTCTTCTGCTTCTGGCAATTATCACCCTAAAGGTTTGCTGAAGTGTCACCCAAAATCACCATGCTAAATAGCTACAAACGACTCCACACCCGTTCACTTTAAAGATCCTAAAAGAGCAACTATTCCTCTTCTTGGGAGATTTTGAAATCATATCTGCAATACTTAGATACAACAGATTGCTCCAGATTGCTTCTGACTCTCAGGACGGAGCAGACGAGAGCTCAGAGGCTGCTATTTTCTCTAGATGAGGGATCGAACAAGTAATCAGCACCATCAATGATTTACTGCATTCCAGATAGTTACTTCTTCGGGGCAGCAAAGGCCAGGAGTTACCCGCAGAACCATTGTATTTTTCAAGCGATGCCCCAGACAAGAACAACTACTACCAGAAAGTCCCATACAGAGGTAGAGGGGTGTACCGATGACAAAATGAGTTCAGACCAAAGAAACCAAGAGTCAGTTCTTATTTGTGTCACACATTACTATGTGATCTTGGAAAAGCCATGTAGTCTCCCCATGGGAAAACGAATGCATTCAAGACCATAAGGTGCTTTGACACTACAGGGATGGAAACCAAACAAACAGACTAGGAAGTACCCAGCTTACTGCGTCCTTTTCTTGCAGACTGGGATAACAATCTTGCAGTTTATGTGATGAACGTCTCCAGAAACCATACCCACAGGCAGAAAAAATTTGAGTCTCTTCTCACACAACTTAAGAACCCTACTAACACAGAACAGCTGAACAAAAACCAGAATAATATTAGGCTAAAAGAGTCTAAACTCCTGTTTTCAGATGCAGAATTACAGGTTTTTCTGGTGTCAAATAACAAAACCTAAGCATTATTCTAATTCATGAAAAATGGCTGTTACTTTTAAGCAAGTGTTGCTCTAAACTGACTTGCCCGAAGTCACACAAGAAAATCTCCGGCAGTCAACACTGTTGCCCTGGAGAAAGAGAACCCAGGTCTTCTCATGTTTTGCTCTTTACCAGTTTTTGTCCTGCAACAATACTACTCTAAAATATTGGATCAAGATAGGGAACCTGCTTGATGAATTCATCGAGCTCCAGGTGCACATGGAGACGTTGTCTTCACAAGTACCCCAAAGTCATTCCTCCTGACAAACAATTAAGTATATTCATCACTCGTCAGATTGCAAATGTATTTGTCTTCATGTGACAGATACACGGTCTGTCATGCAACGCGGGGTGCTTTCACTTTCTGTCCCGCAATAAGGATTGTAACATGACTATAATGGGATATTCCTACCTGTTAGGTGATGAATGGTCCCCATTTTCATGAATCTCCTGTTACAGATTTTAGTCACATATTCTTCTGGTCCCAGGATGGAGCCCCCAGTGCCTCCCTAAAGAGTTATGTAATCCAACCTTGCCAAAAGTTGAATATATTGAGCCAATTAACCTATATGGTATTCTATGAAATTCAACACTGTTACTCCCCACTGGGGAAAACCTAACCATGCACATTCCCACCCTACTAAAAAGCCACCCACTGTTTTCCCCATCTGTGTTGCCCACCAACCGACATGACAAATTAATTATTATGTCAGACACACACAACCACAAAGTGTCCAATTAAGGGCCGAGTTCCTTTACTTTTAATTAAGAAATCAGGGTCATTCCTTGAATTCCTTAAATTCACACTGCAGGCTGGCATTTTTTAGCACGGGAAGCCTGTCCTGAGCAAGGACCAACATGCAGCAGCATGCTTGTCTTCAGGACGATCTCCGTTTTGGAAGGAGCGCAGCTGAGGCACCTGGGTGTGCTTTGATTCAGCTCTCCTCCTGGGTAGCCTCAACACTGAGAATCCTTGACAGGTTCTGGATATCTGGAAGAAAATAACTCGCCACGTGACATAAATGGCAAGTTCTAGCGATATAGGTTGTAGCAGGTCAAATATACTGATGGAAATGTTCTTGGCAAACATCACTCCTCGACACATCGCTCAATGAAATCTGACAGTTCCTTTATTACACAGCATACAGATCTATACTTACAAACATTGTCACGCCCTCTGGAAATAGTTCAAGAAATGACAGTTTTCCCAAGCTAATGGTAGTTTATATATCTGCTCTCTTCCTAAGGAAGCAACCCATAATTTTTCTCCTCAGTGTGTGTTTTTGCAGTGTGCATTCACAAAACAGCTTTATCTGCCGTCAAAATCTACGCTTCTGAAGGGTAAAAGACTGCTACTGTCCAATACAAAAAAAAAAAAAAAAGAAAAAAGAAAAGTCACTATTAGCACTGAAAGTGAGTGAGGTGTACCCCCTCACAAATAGAAAAGGAGTCTCAAGCTGTATCAGCCCAGACATGAGAAGTAATCTAGTATCTTTGCAAAAAAATAATGCTTTTATCATGGTCAGAAGCTATGAGTGTGAACACTAATATCAAACATGCATTCAAGACTTCAATTCTCTTTCTCATATGGCATTTCTCAACATCATGCCCAAGCCTTGTATCACAAGGAGACAAAATTTCATATCTACTAAATCGAGCAGAGATTCCCAAACCCAAGGAGTCAGAGCTGTAGGCCCGATAGCGGAACTGAGAGAGCAAAGTCCCGAAAACACTTCTTTAAAAACAGCAGTGCTCATAAGGGCATAAAATTATGTCTGGCATTATTGATGATTTTGGAGTTTCCACCCAAGTACCCGGGAAAATAAATGGTTTGTTTTCTGAAAGCAGGCAGAATCCTGTGAGAAGGTCACCCAGTGAGAACCATACCAGTTTAACTTTCCATGACCACAGCAAGACAGTCTCTACTAGCTGTCATCACGGGATGAAATTACTTTCACAAGCACAAGAACTTCCATTGAAAGATTTCAACACACAAAGACCTGTATCCAAACAGCTGCGTATTAGCCAAGTAACTAAAGACGTAAACCTAAGCTATTTAATAGCTTGTCATTTAACCCAACAACCACGCTACCTATTTTTACATTTTTTTATTTAAAAAGAATATACATGACATGATTAAGAAGTTTAAAAGTAACATATAATGAGGATCTGTGACCATTTACGCAGAACTGAAATTGCAGAGGTCCTATGCTTCCTATAGACTTACAAAATAAGACCTTATTTGGAAAAAAAAAGTTTGAAACAGAATTTTTCCTCTTCCCAAAACAAGAAACGAATGTTGCTACTACCGACAACAGAATTTAAAAATTTCAAAGATCTACTCTAGCTGTCACAAAGCATGAATTATTGTCTGACATAGCTCAACAGGTTCTTGAACAAGAGCAGTTTTTTAAAAGATCTTGGATCTCGACATTCATTTCAAGTGTTGGAGAATCTATGAATTCCATCAATAAGCTACTGCAATAGTTAACTAGTTATCACTTAAAATATTTTTTTAATTTTATGCAAGTTCATATTCTTTTTTACTTACTGCTTCTTGCTGCTGTGACTCCTGTATTTGCAGATGTATGCTCTTCGAAGGCTCTCCATTTTGTTTATGGATAGGTACATGATCAAACCACTTCAACAAACTCAGAATTTACTTCTTCATCGCTATCTACACTAAGTGTATAGATCCATTTTTCCAACACCTACAACTAGTACTGACATTCATTTAAAAACATGTCTTAAAGAGAGCCCATCAAAACTGATTATGTTGCAGAAGTGAGGTCAGTAACACTGGAAAGGAAATTTCCCATTCTGCGTTCAGTGTATTCAACTACTATCAGCTCTTGGCTGCCACTTGTCTGCAGGGAGCATCTTGACCATGACTGTTGCCCGTGAGCCTTGATACCTCACAGCGCTGTTTTTTAGGATAGTGTTCCTCATCCTTAAGGTGCATCCAACCTTCTTTCATGGTGATTAATTTCCCAAAGGTTTGAATCCATCTTTCAAAAGAGTCAGCTAATGTGGTCTTTAATTCAACCAAATACACAAGGCCATGCCATCATTTGTCATTTTTCTACTCTACGTGGCCTAGATAAAACTGTCAGGAAGGATTTTGCTTTTTCTTTCAACTGTGTGTTAATTTGGGGCTGGGTTTTTTTTTAAACAAACATCAGAAAATTTCATCTTAATTCAACGATTCTTCATTGAGTGTAACATTTTCAGGAGTCAGTTTCTTAGACAAGATCAAACCCTTAATCTAACTGATATACTAGACATTTTGTAATACATGTTTCCTATTAATCATATTGAATAGCACTCGCTACATGTCAGTCCTTAAGATTTTGGACAGCTTTACATTAGCCATTTAAAAAGCGTTCCTTGGTCTCCATGAATTTGTAACACAAATTTTCAAAGCTCTTCTTTCAGTCTTTATTTATTGCTGTAATATGATGGATTTGTTCACCGTTATGCAGCTTCGTTCCCACTACAGATCTACATAACAGTTCTGTCTTTTCAGCATTGTTGTTGACAACTTTAGTGCAGCCATCAAACGCACATCACTGTTCTTTTTGTTCCTGGTATTTTTAGAACTTCTCATTAGCCCTAGATCCTAAAGAAAATCTGAAGGATTTTATTTAATCACCTTTACAAAAGAATTACTTATACTTATTCCTATATATTCGCTGCTGCCCCTGAACCACTTCTAAATCAAGATGGGACTCTGCTTAATCTATCTTTTAGTATTTGGTTCTGTACATTCTAGATAGCCACATGTTCTCACACTTTTCCCCCCAACTTTGAGAGAGACTCTGGTAAACGATGTTAGAAATATAACAGCACGTCACATCACACAGAACTGAAGATTTGTTTAGTCCCTCATGTTTTCCATCCTCAAAGACAGGAATGTCACATACTTTTGCAGCCATCTTCTCCCATGACCTTATGAACTGCAATGAGGCCATACTCGGTTTACAGGGTAGAGAGAGTTCAGTGAGAGAGCAAAAACAATGGGCAACATCTCTGTGCATGTTTTCTTAGCGTTTAACTGCTGCCCAAGAAACTAGAATAGCATGAGCATATCTTGGGAAATCCTCTGGCAACATCTTCATTTCTCTAACAGAAGAGGATGGAACATCGATGAATCATAGGGGTATGTATCTCCTTACACTAATGTTGGTTTTTATGAAGGAAAAAAAACTTTTCCAAACAGTGCATACCCTAAAGACTACCAAGCCAATCTGACCTCAGAGTTTGTTCAAACCTGCCTTCATTCAAACTGCCTTTGACCAAAAGCACTATGCCTTTTACTTTTATATTTTACCCGAGGCTGTGTACAATGCTTGCAACAGAGGAGTACAGATGTCACAGGTACAGACCTAAGCACACATTGTGATGTAAAAGACAAGGACTAAGCCATTAAGCCTGCAGGTGAGGAGGGGTAGGACCAAAGGTCAACACAATTTCTATGTAGTAAGTTTGTGTTTAAAAGGTTCAGCCTTACTTAATTCATTTGCTTAAAACAATTTGTCAAAAAAAAAATCAAAACAAACCAAACAAAAATTATCCAAAAAAAACCCTCAAACCACAGACTTTTCCCAGGGATTATGTCATATACACAATATTTACCTTAACAGAGAACTACAACAACACTGCAATCCTGCCTTCACCTATAAAGTTCAATTTGGTGCCTAATTTCTAACAACAAATAAATCATATATTGCAGACAGCTTCTCCTCTATCCGAAAGCAACAGGTCGTCAATGACCACCATGAATTGGTAGTCTTTTGCTTATTTGCAGAAGTCAAAGACAAGTGCCTGACTGCCAACAAACTGCAGAAAGTGAGAGTACAAAATTAAAAGGTGCACTTGAGGAGGGAAAGTTGATACAGCCTACAGCTGATGTCAGCCTCTCTGCTGACACGTGAAAAAAGGCGTAACAAAGAGCTGAAAGTTACCCGTCGCTCCGAATACTAGAGCTGCTGGAAGTGAACTCTCTTTCCCACACTTAAGAGAGAGTAAGCTGTATTCTTTGCTGCAATAAATTTGTACATATATATTTGTACAAGTGCCTTTGTGCTAGATTGACATGGGGTCTTAACAAAGATCACTCAATCCAATAGTTGTTGCTCAGCTGTCCCCACATTTCAAAGCCCAGTTACGCGGCAGTACTTTCTTCCATCTTAATTATCATCTTTTGCAAAAGGAAACACAAGGCACAAACATTAAAAAAAACCCAAACTTCTGATATCTCAGTAAACTGATGCTGTAAAGTAATTTAAAGATGTTGTTTCACGATTGACTAAATTGCTCTAAGATTACATTGCTGCCAAAAAGGGAAGCTGTGCCCTGCCGGCCGTCACCTTCTTTGCACCAGTTCTAGGACTGATCAGCCTGCCAGGCAGCCTGAAAATTTAAAAAACAAAAACAAATTTAAAAACCAAACCCTTCTTACTTCCCCTAAAAATGCAGCTTTTGGAGAAGTGAGAGGAACCCTGGAGGGACTTACTAAATGTAACCTGTGTGAAATTTTTGGAACTACCTTTATCAGTTATTTCTGAAATGGACAATCCAGGCTACAACAGTAAAAGAACAAAAAGAAAAGAGAAAAATCCATCCACCAATGAACACTTTTTTGGAGGAGGGGGATGCAATTTTAAAATACTTCTACAATGTGCGGTAACAAAAACAGTTTAAAAAAAAAAAAAAAAAAAGAGAGAGAGATCCTGTCCTTTCTTCCTCATTCCTATACCTAGGCTGCAACCACATACCTTGATCTCCTGATGCAAGCATTGTAGCACCTAGCTATGAATTTACTAACAAAATCAATTCATCTAAAAAAAATAATCCTTCACATGAAACTTATGCTACAAAACCACAACTCACTTAACTGGTTCATCACAAACTTGACAGAAACTATATCCACACACTAAACTAAGCTACCCAGCAGTATTTGGTAGACATTTTTTTTTTTTTTTGGCAGATACACATGAAACCTATTTGACTAGCAGCACTCAATCTTACTAAAGCTTTTTTTTTTGCCTTTTTTAATTTTTTTTTTTAATGTCAGTCTGCATGCAACCTAAATTGGTTTGGTATTACTTTGTAAGAAATAGCATATGTATTCACTTCTGTGAAAGGAGCATGTCCTGGCTTGAGAGACACAGCACTAATTTCTCACCTAATGCTTGGGAAAGCTGCACTTTTAGAAGACTCTAGTGTCTGAATTTGTGAAAATATTTACTTTATAGCCAGCTATGGTGTGTGGGTTTCAAGGTCCCAGTGTTTTTGAGCTTGCCAGGTGCAGGGATGAGGAGGAACAAAACCTGGACATTTGACCCAAGCTGGCTAACAGCATTATTTCACATCACGAACGTCACATTCAACATAAATTAGAAAGTTTGCTGAGGAATTTTCTCTCTCTCCCTTGATGACAGCCATCCTGAGAACTTCTTGCCCTGGTGCTGGACCCCTGAGCCCTTCCCTTCCTCCTGAAGCCGTAGCACTCACAGTGTCCGACATTTGCTGTCCACTGCTGGGAGTGCCCAGCCTCCTACGCATAGAATTGGCTGAGTATAATCCTTGTATATTTTATATTGGTATCAGGATCAATACTGGTTCTTTCATATTATTAATGTTAAATATCTAGTTTCATTCCATTATATTTGTTTACATTTCAGCCCTCAGGTTTCCTTGTTTTTTCCCCGATTCCCCTTGCCAGGTGGGAAGGCAACAGAATAATTGTCTAAACGAATATAAATTGTTGTGGGTTCCTCAAACCATAACAGAGTGCCAAACTCATACACTAGAGTCACTTAAGTGACACTTCTTACAAAAAAGGGTTGCAAAGGTTTGGGCCCACAGTTCACTTCGCTTATTCAGAGCTGCTGAAAGGACGTCTCACACATTTTCTACATCGCTTCTTTGGTTCCAGTCATTCAAAAATTTTACAGAAAAAAAGGCTAGTAACAAAGTTAAATTCGGTCTCTCCCAAAAGAAGCCCATTCGTCTCACCTGTCTGAAAAAGGATGAGGGTTTTTTGGTCTGGGACAACTGAGAATGCAGAGGTCCAGGCTTAGGACAGCTCTGCTGTGCAATGAAGACCATCCACAATAACCCACATACAACAAGTGTTCTGCCCACAGCAGCTTTGCTCATACTAAAGAACCAGTTGCACAAACACTTTAAACGGGGATAAACGACACCGACAATAAAATCAGAAAGCAATCCATCTATCTCCAGACGTTCATTTTGCCCCCAGGCGACCCCCAATTCCCTAAGAGAAGCACAAATACCAAGTGGCAGCACAGCAAATTAGATGGGGAAAGTTATTCAGATAAAATTACCTGAGCCAAATAAGTAACTTTTTTTTTTTTTTAAACCCCAACCAATTCCCTGAGCAATGACACAAATGAACAGGGGAAGACTGAGAAGCCCAGGGAGAACAGAACTGTTTCTTTCTTCGCTACTGCCAATTTAAAATGTTCAGGAGGCTGTGGCTGCCCTGACCCTTCATAATGCTCATTAACAAAAACAAACACAATAAATATTAATAGGACAATACTGCTTCCCATCCTTGCTCTTCCTAGTCTCCACACCTCACTGCCAGTTTCCACACCAATACAAAGTTAGGCCAAACCAACTGCTGATGCAGTACAGTGAACTGGGTCAGGAAAAACGATCAACTAAAAAGTAGGATTTTCTTCAGCTAAATTAGTTTTCCCACAGGAGGCTGCAACTAAGGATTATTTCGTCCAGAATGGTCTTTTTAAGAGCCTCATTGTTGAGCCTCTACACCGCAACATGTATGTACCCTGCTTTCTACGGTTGCAGTGAAATTTCTTTTAGTGTATTTGAAACCTTACAGGCTTCAGTTTTATTTGAAAGTGGTTATTCCATCCACACACAATAATGACTTCAAGTTTTTGCCATATGCCTTCTTTTGATGGCTTTTATTAAGCCAGGTCCACTCCTATGCCAGGCACTCACTCCCTTGCCTCTGTACAGCTGCTACCCAGACCAGCACTAACCCATCAGCCGTGCTGGGATCACAAGGACACCTTCCTCTACCCTTCAATTTAAAAAATAAAAGGCAAATCAAAAAGAAGTTGTGGAGTGCTCCACAGAACATCTCTCATGAGTGGGAACACCGCAAATTCACTAAACCTTGAAGATTGCTTAGAAATTTTAGTCCCCTACATCTTCATTTAATGAAAATACTTGGTGTGCATACTTTAATCCGCATGCAAACCCACAGAGCGAGCCGATCAAAAGGGTCAGAATATTTTACAACCACTAGCTTTACTTCAGAAAATACCAGTGAAAATTTGTTTCGGATAAATATATAGTTACATTCACATGGAGAAACAAAGATAAAAAAGTTTTTAGGCATCCATTTATTTTGGGTTCCTCTCATCATATACATCTACTGCCTGGTTTCCAGAGATCTCAGGCCCTTTCAAGTGCAACTATAATCACAGGCTTTCAGATCCTGTTAATTCATCTGAGTCACCCAAAATTAGAGGACACAGCTTTAGATCTTGATCAGTGTATTGCGCAGGGGGGGGGATGGCACAGCAGAGACAGCGCATGTTGCTCGACCTAGTCCAGCGTTATCTAACATTTCAACCAGTCCTTTCTTTCTGCGTTCATGCAACTGTCTGGAATCTACGTTGGCAATGAACACTGAGACTGTATGACAGAAATATAGCTAAAAATGAAAATGTTTCTACTACATAAACAGTCTATAAAGATGAAATCCATTACATTACCGGTCTCCAAATGCAGACGTAGAAGGATATGCCAGCTAGTGCATGGTTAAGAGTTTCAGCATATTAGGCCAGACTCCAAAACCCTCAAGCCAGTTGGTAATTAACAGACATCTAGGTCCTCCACATGAAAGAAGTCTATTGTTTAAACAGTGACACAAATTTTTCCTTTCCTTTTCATAGCCAGTCTCTGCCTGTGTTTTAAGATTCCCTTAGGACCACAACACTGTATGATTTTAGAAGCTCCACTGCTCAAATGGACAATTTGTTTGACTTTTAGTTGCCAGGAATGCAAATGTGCTTACATCACAGGTAGAACAAAAATCATTTTACAGGCTGAGCAGCTTCTCAGAGATCCCAAATCTCCCCTTTCTTGGATTTAATAGCTGGAAAAATTGGTATCCAAATAACCTAATAATACCTAAACCCTAACATATCTACAATAGCAACAGAATTACAACACACAGCACTGAGGGCCTGTAAATTGTCTGTGACAAGTCCAATTAGGAATCAACATACCTACAGGGAATAAATATTAGTATGTATCTTCATAAATAATGATGGGTTACAGCAAAACTTCCATGATAAATGCAGGAATGTTTTTTTTACCAATGAACAAGTTTTGTAAAGAAAAAATGATCTGTTTAAAATTACCTGTTCTCTGATCTGTCTGTTATCTTAGTTAAGACAGATGAGATAGGTGAAAAACAAGGGACTACTTATAAACCATACTTAAGCGTAATAAAACATTGTTAAACTTGAATTTTGAAATAATGAGGTGTGGACACTTTATAAGGGTTCAAGTTGTATCACCAAGAAGGATAACACAGAGGATGTGACAGAGAAGGAGAAGGTATAAGTACTCATACTTTAAGATAAAGATGCTTTAAGAAGAAAAAAGCCAATAAAACAAAGAGCCAATCCAGTCAGAAAAGGACAAAAAGGTAATAAGAATTAGAAAACATTTTCTGAATGCCCATGGCTTTCCAAGGTCCATGGCTTTGACTGCTTTGCTTTTTTCTGGAGTCTGACCAAAGTCTCTGTACCTCACCCAAGCCTATCTGGCCATATGAGGATAAACCCAAATCCCCACCACATTCAAGATGATAAAAACATCCCCAGAGAAGAGAACTGGATGAGAGAGTTCCTTTTGGACCAGCTTCACCTCCTCCCACTGAAAAGAGCCATTTGCGTTCTCCCTGTCTATGCAGTCGTTCATCTGAAGTCTCTAAATACGATCAGAACTATGTAATACAAAAGCCTAATTCAGCAATTCAATCAACAGCACTGTTCACCAGGACAGTCAGCCCTTTCATTGTCACCCGAACAAAGGTGCTAGCAAATGTTGTTAGCATGTGGAACAGCCTGTCCTCACCTCTGGATGCAGTCACTCAGTCCAGGTCTAGACAGCAGAGCCCCAAGAAGCTTACACGGCTGCTAGAGGAGTGCTGTGGCCAGGTTACTGGGACATCAGATCGACATCGCTTGTGAGCTTCTGCCACCTAACAAGTTTGGGAAGAACTGAGCTTACTGGCTCACTGGCAGAATTTGCTGCGATGTTGCAGAAAGCCTATCTTGCAGTTCTAAATAAAAGCAAAAGCCAAGGAAACTCAGGTATGTTTCAAAATTGACTCAGAGTCATTAATCTTCATTTTAAGAAAGACATATTTCCCACTGCTTTTGCTTCAAATAACAAGCAAATTATATTACTAATTTCTGTTTTGTCTGAGAGGCATGTAGTCATGTGCTTCCAGCTTCTTCCATCACTCCCAGTTGCTAATAAAAGCTTTTAAGTGCTACTAACACTTTATAGGGAATAACACAGATTACGCAAGCGTTACACTTTGTAAGATACAGAAAACTGCCTTTCCAATCACTCTGACAGAAAACACATTTATATACGCATGAAAAATGCAAAAGTCTGATTTCAATCGGTCTTAAATTCCATTTTAGTAGATTCCTTGCACTGGTCTCCGGGGTCAGCCTCAGCGGTTCCCTGCTCTCTTTTCGGGAGCCAAGCCTCACCCTGAGTGACCAGCACGGTGCGCGTTAGCTGCCAAGCGCCAGGCGAAAGACCATGCTACAGCAGCTGAAATCAGCTCCAGCTGCTTGCTCAGAGCAAAGGGGCTGCTTTCCTTAGTCCTGCAGGGTAATGCCACTGACTGCTTCCAAGTAAAACCACCATCATGGTCAAATTCCTAATACTTACATTTCCAGTAAGTTATTGCCAGAAAAAGATTCGAGCTCATTTGCTGCTCATGACCATGAAGAATATGGCAACATTATAATCTCAAAACCCCAATGATTTCCTAACCATCTCAGGCAAACAGACATATACACTCCTGTTATCCAACCGTAAATATGATTATTTAACAACTCATTGCTTATGAGATTGCTATACCATCTCCATTTTGCTGATTAATGCTTACCACATAGTTTCAAAGCATGCAGGCAAACACAGGAGGCCATTTAAGGAAGGAAAACTTTATGAGGAAATCACCTTCTAAAATAACTTCTAATTAATACAATAATTATGATGCTTGGCTCCATCTTCTCTGCATTTGGTATATTCCTCATACACAATCTGTAGCACCATAAGTGTTTCGTAACACTCAGTATTGACTTGCATATGCACATATATTGCTAATTCAATAACATGAAATTACTTAATCTGCAATCATCTCATAATGCAGTATATTCCAAGAGCAAGAAAAACTTGTCTTTAATTTTAAAATAAACAATTACAGGAGAGAAATCTCTCTTTTTAAAACATAAACTACTGTTTTTATTGGGAGATTTGTCAGCACATTAGTAATGCTGAGTTACCCTGTTCCCAACAATGTTATTGTTAGTTGTCTCGTTTCTCTCTGTAGAGTTAGGCAGTACTCATGGGCTAATCAGTGAACTTCAAACACAGGCACAGATGTAGGCATGCCTATGTAAACATTTAAAAGGTTTTATAAAAGTACAAAGCACATGCCGGACATCAAAATCTTCTGGAAGATCCTGGGTCTGACCAGAGTTCCAAGGCATGTAAACACAGCATTCCCCCCCAGACAAATTAAATTTCAACCTCCCCCCAGCAAACTGAAGAAATACTTTTAATAGTATCCCCAAGACTGGAAATGCTTTGACAATTATTCAAGCATATTATCTCTACAGTTTAAAGTGGTAGTAAAAAAAGAAGTGACAGAAAAGTGATGACAAACCACTCTT
>NW_009647769.1:2275817-2276627 GCF_000708025.1 Charadrius vociferus | reverse complement strand
TCTTTCCGCCTTTTAAGAGTGGGTTTGTGTTTGCCTCTCTGAAAAATCCCTTTACATAGCCACACTGCAACACTTGTAAAGTAACACTGCTGAAAACTTTAAGGGCCACATAAACTTTATTTTCACATTTTTAATCAAAAAAGCAGCCATAATTTAGCAATTCATAGGGTACAGCTGCAACCAGCAAAAGAAACAGCAGGGGCCAGCAGTGGCATTAAGCAACTCATTCACTTACCAAGTATTTTAATTGGTGGACTGGAATCAAAGGCCCAAACAACCCTCAGTAACTTGCTTTTACTCTTCCCTGCTCCCCACCCATGTGCCTGCAGCCCCACTGAGCTCAGCCAGCTGCCAGGACCCCCTGGGCCAAGACAACTTCCCACAGGGGCCCAGCGCCTGCCAGCATCCACGCCAGCTGTGGGAAGCCCCATGGCCATGGGCGGGCACAGCGGGCCACCTCACCCCCCACAAGGGCCCACACCACACGCCGAGATAAGCACATCCCCCAGCACCTCAGGCCAGGCGAGCCCCAGCAGGCCCAAAACAGCAGTCGGGGCCATCCCCACAAGCCTAACCGTAAACCCAGCTGCCCAACTAGATCCCTCCCCCTCACCCTTCCGACCCGAGTACTGCTATGCCAAGATGGCGCCTCCCCCACAGCGCCCGGCCCACCTCGCCATCGCCCCGCCCACACCCCAGGGACGCCACGCCCCCAAGATGGCGGACACACCTCCTGTCGCTCGGCTCTCCCCCCGCCTCTCCGCGGTCCACCTCCCTCCCCTTCCAGCGCCGCCCCATTGCCCAGCGCCG